>NC_068970.1:10198560-10501590 GCF_016808095.1 Vigna angularis | reverse complement strand
ACTCGGGAAGGCGCACACAAAGTAGAAGTCGCCGGTGCGGTTGAGCGTGATTTTGGCCGGCGACGTGTTGAACGATTCTGTTAACTCGGTGACGTTGCAACTTTCGTAGTGTTTCTGCGACAGGGTGGCAACGTTGTGAGCTCCCGTTCTGAAGTTGAAGACTGAAAGAGGAAGGAGGTAGATTTTTAAGGTGAAAGAAAAAAGAAGTTATAGTAATGCAATGTTTGAGAGATGATGTTGACCAAGAGTGTCGTTTACTCTGAAGGTGGTGCTTGCTGCGAAGGATGAATAGAGGGAAGGGTTATTTATAGGAATAATCCAAGCGGAATCACCACCCACTACATGCTCTGCTGCTTCTGTGATATATTGCAATGACATTAATTTGAGTGTGAGAAGAAGGAAGAGGATTTCCACGTTCGCCATGATCAAGCGAGTCTTGAAATGTGATAATGTTTCCTTGGGAACCCTCTCCTACCTTTTATACTGTTTCAGGGAACTTATGAACACACCTCCTCCCATGCACGGAGTTTTTTTTTTTTATTCAAGATAATACTCTTAAAGTGTTAGGACCAATAAATATCAACCACTGAATTCGTTTTGAATCTCACCTTAACTTTCTTGAAATTTTAATATATTTGTTTTAAAAAATCTTTTTCAACCTTTTAACAATTATAAGAGAAGATAATACACAAAATTTTATACTGATTCAATTTTAACAATCTAAATTCAAAAATTATAAAATTGCATAGACAATCTTATCCTCTAACAAGAACAATTCCTTATAATGCTACAACCAAACCTTCCCTTCCCTACATAAGTAAAAAGAGAAGATAACAAGTTTTGTAATGTGAACTATATATTATGTTTGATACAGTGATTTTTACATATTATTTTTAAAATGTTTTTTTTTCTGGATGAAAAGCAACATAATGTAGAATGCTTTTACTTTTGAAAATTATGTAATATTTTCTTCATCGTATATATAAAGTTCAAGCAAGCGTTTTGGTGGTAATTTTTAAAGAAAATATTAGAAACCAGTAAAATTTAAATAGATAAATAACAGAGAGGGAAGTGTTTTTATGAATTTAAACGTTCAGACATAATTTAGGATGGTTAGGCTTCAGTTTAGTTTATTAACAATTTAAAAAGTAGTGCTTATATTTTATTTTATGTTAAGTATATAAATTATAATTTTAATTATTTAATTATTTATTTTAAAGATTTTATAGAATTAATTCTTATTTTTTATCAAATAATTTCGTAAAGACAAGTAATAATGATAAATTTTAATCTATCAGAATTTCAAATAAAATAAGATTATTTTTGTTTCATAATCTCTTTTCTAGCATTTTATGAGTTTAGGTTGAAGTTTGGATTCTTACGAGTTGAGTGTGATAGAGATGATGTTTCATGAAAATTATCTTTTTAATTTTGATTTTTAATTGTATTAGGTGTTTCTTAGGTGTTTGGAACTCTTACAAGTATATTTGTTGTGTAGCTTGGAAACAAGTGTCCACTAGGTAAGAATAACTAATAATTTCATTTTATTTTACTTGATTTTGGATTTTGTGTGAAAATTTTCCTAAATTGATATGGATTAATTATGATGAGTGGATGCATATTTTAGCTTAGGTGAAAAATTCTTCTTCAAGAAAAAATGAAATTAGAAGATTTTTCTTAAAGTAAAGGTTTCTTACTCAAGTTAAAAATTTCAGTAAAAACTAAACTTTTTTTTCTATTGTCGAATTTCGTTTAATTGATGAGACTGTGTTACTAAATAGACTTTTATATGGTGAAATTGACATGTAAATCTGTGAATAGGTTTAAAAATGTTTTTAAACCTAATACCAAGAAAACCGGCCCACCAAGGACGATCACAGTGTCCAAAAGTGGTGAATCCACGAGTTCAAGAAGTCCCTTCCCTAATAACAAGAAAATCCGCACAAGATAAATCTAAAAATGTCAGATTTCTTATATTTTTGACGCATTAGGTAGTCAACAAATCATATTTCTGTATTTTCTAATTGACTCAATTTTATAAAAATAAAAATCTAATTGAAATAAAAAAAAGAAAATACGATACATAGAAATGTTCAAAATGATTAAACTTCTTTAAATTGATAACGTGAGATATGATTTCTTCTTTAACCACGGTAAGAATCATTGTATTGAATTAAATAAACAAATATATCATAAAATAAAAAATCCATAAAAGTTTCATATACATAATGAGTAGAAGCAACTAATAATTAATAAAAACAATTAAAATTATTAGAATAATCTATACTCTATAGCAGTGTAGAATTCTTTAAAATGTGTATGAATGATAATGTTTACGTGTAATATTTGATACGGATTGATATTATTATTTGTTATAATTATTTATATATTAATAAAACATTATTTTACCCTTTTGATCATCAATTTTACATCCCAACAAATATATTTGTAAATGGTAGGGTAAGAGTAAACTAGTAGGACTTTTACTATTATATATATATATATATATATATATATATATATATATATATATATATATATATTATATTATAAATTTAGAATATATTTACAATATATAAAAGAAATTTAGAATAAATTTTAAATTTTATAAATTTTTTTGTTTATAATATTTACATATTTAAGGATGTTATATAAACATTTTAAAATCAAATGAAATTATATTTATAAATTGTGAAGGTTTTAAGCAAATATCCATTTTCAATCTAACTGCATCACGATAATGGTTCATAAGAAACAAAGTCCAACTACAGTACCGTAGTTGTTTTTTAAGCATACTATTATTTAAATAAAATTTAACATCGGAAAAGAATAAATAAAGTAAAAGCAGAAAAGAAAAGAAAATAATGCTAAATATTACTGTTAAAGATAAGTATTCAAGTCCGATTGAATCCGAATTTCATACAAATCTTCCTTTTTCTGATTTATCTTTTCTTTTTCTCCATTTTTTTTTTCTGTCATATGATCAATCCCAATATCTACCTTAAAAGGTGTAAACTTTGTTTTTTTTTATATATTTTTTTTCCTAAACTTATTGAATTCCGGACTAACAAAATATCTTCTATTCTATTCAAAAACTCTATAATTTCTGGACTAAATGCTTTGACATCATTCTTTCATTGTCAAGTTGGATTTTGGAATTGAAATTTTGGATCAATCTTTCAAGATCAGGTTCCTCCCCATGTTTTCCCCTGCTGAAGAAGTTTTCTTTCATCAAAAGAATGAACAGTCCAATTTATGTTGTAATTTCTTTTTCTAATTTGATCTATTCACTAACTTTTCAAGCCACTTAACTGACCTATTTTAATACTTTTATTGCCAACAAGAAAAAATAGAAACAAATTGAATTTAGTAATTTAAAATTCAAAATAAATAAAATAAAAATATATTTAGTTAATTATTGCAAATTTGTTATAATAATAAACAGAATCAAGATGAAAAAATTGATAAATTTTGTTGATAGTAGCAATGACTAATTTAAAAAAAAAAATATTTAAGTCATTTTAGGATGTCTAACAACTATTTATCAACTTCAACTTAACAATTAAATATGATTTTGTAAATGTGTCACTTTTTTATTTCATCCACTATAAAATAGGTTGTTTTCACATATTTATAGACTTTATCATTTCTTTTTGTTATTAGTCGCTTAATTCCTGTAAATAAAACATTTTTTGTTTTAATCTGTATAAACATATCACTATTGATTTTAGCCTCTGTAACATCTTCAGTTGACATAATAATACTTTTGGCAACATGCATTATCGAGTTGACAATTTTATTGATGTGTCATGTAATTACGTAATTATTGCTGAAAATACCAAAATTTAGACCAATTTGCCTCTATTTTTAAATGCTTTGACAAACAGACAAAATACCAAAATTTACGTGTATTATATAAAATTAGAATCTGTGTCCAAAATTTAAAATATATTAGTAAAAAGTGAAAAATCTAGTTCTCATCAAAGGAAGGAAATGCTTTCTCAAGTGAAATAATTACAGATTTGCTGAATATGGGGGAACATCAGAATTTCTAGATATCGCTTTATGAAATATGACAATCAATGGTATAATTTTGATCTATGGTGAGGCATGAAATAGAGCAAAGTCAAACCCATTTCATTGGCAGGAACTGGTATGCTGAGCAGGTTGGTAACATAAGATCTCTAACTCCAGCAAATCAGCAATATCAAAGAAGATAAACAGAATACCATCGTGTAGGACCAGGACAAACCTTCATTACAAATACTCTGCCAAGTCAAATTAAAAGGAAACAGTAAACACCAAAAGAACACAATATGAAAGATTGCATAATCTAACTTCTTTATCAGCAAAATTAAATTCCCAACTGTTAGTGGAAGTACTGAATTGAGAATTCATTGATTACTGAATTGTATCCACATTCTACAAACACTTGGGAGTTGGAATATTGCTAAAGAAAACAGGGCGACTTCCAAACCAGCCAAAACCATTTCAAACTACAACAGGTTTGACTCATCTTTGCATAACCGGCAACCATCATGATGAAATAAAGACTTAAAATAGCTTGGATATTGATAAATCTTATTAAAACCGTGGAACATTGGTTTTGGTTCTGCCTATGATGCACACATGTGTATCGGATATGATGTGTATCCCATACAATAGTACATTTATTGTAAGAATATCATGATATAAACGTATTTGAAAATGTACAAAACTTTTTCAAACATAGTACAAGTGTAATTGTATAAATCCAAATTAAAATCACATTTCTTAGACATTATTAAAATAAAAGATCATAAAAATATTTGTATTTCAAAGGTTTGACAATGAAGTATTCTATAGTATTGGTATGAATACAGATATGGAAAACAGATTAAAGTGCCGGTGCCAGATGTTCTGCTACTAGTCTATAACTAGATAGTAGGGAAAGTAGTACCAATGAAAAAAAAAACACATTTTCACAATCTCTATTTTCTTATGAGTAATTGAAAATAGATAAATTCATATTGAATGGCACGATAAAACAAAGCCAATAATTAAATAAAATCAAAATGAAGTGCAATTTCTTGACATGGCCCGGCATCCTTTGTCAACTTGTGGGGCAAATTTCTCAATACTTTCTTTGTTACTTCTTTATATGGCATGCTTCAAATACACTTTTGAGAATTACATAACTTCCAAATCCATATAGTCCTATCATGCAGGTACCAAGATGCATCATCACTTTCCAATAAGTAAGTCTCTTATAAATGTTGTGGTGCAAAAGTTGACATTGCCTATGCTAGTGTATATTGAATGGCATTGCATCATCATCATCTAGTAGATTTGTTACATTTTGTTAAGACATAACTCTCTTCCAATAAACCAGCTCACTTGCCAAAACTACAAAATATATAATGAGAACAGACTGCAAATAAATAGGGGGAGATCCTGGTTTCATTTTATTTCTCTTCTTTGTTTGGCGTGAGAAAACTTCTAAATGGGCTTAAACAAACAAATAGCATCAAATGAAATTTAAAGTACCTTAAGAGACAAAAGAGACGAATGTCCAGCACTGAGTCCATGATAACCAATGTTATATGATATACTCCCATCAGCCTTGAACAGTCCATAGTTCCTCTCAGATAAATGCCCCCCCTTCTCATTCTCATTGAACAATGCAAAAATGTATGCCTTCACAATATTTTTAGGCCTGTGTGGGGTTCCTTTCCTCTTCGCAAGCCTTTTCCGCAGATTATAATTGTATGTCCTTGCATTAGTTACATTTGCTCCAGCTTCACTTTGATCTCCGTTTGAGGCCCAGCCAGTCTCAGTAACTATAACTTCCATTTTGTGAAATCCAGCATTCTCCAAAGCTGCATATGCTGCATCAATCTGAGCATCGAGCATGTTATCATAATGCAGACGATATGTGGGATCATAAATTCCCTCTGTAGGTTCAAAAAGTGCATAATTTATATCAATATGTTCAGGGTCACTTGCGTAGGCTAAGAAAGGGTAAGCGTTCAAACAGAAAGGAGAGCCAATCTGTTGGAAAAACTCCAATAGAGGCTTCATATACTGACTAACATTATCATTAAATTTACATGAGGAGGGAGGGTAGGAAGTCGCAAAAACTGCAAATGAGTTTGCAGTAGAAATCTGAACCAGTTTATCCAAATTAAGCTTCTTAGTGGCATTGTAAATATTTTTAACAGCACCCAAAAGAACTCCCCACAGCGAAAAGTCCTCCCCACCCAAAACCTCGTTGCCTACTGCAATTCCACGAATTCGTGTGTTAGGAAGAAATGTCTGTACATTTTCTTTTACCCAGCTCAAAGCATGGTCTGCACTCGAACTCATGTTTTGCAGCTGCCCGTTTGGAAGTCCCACTACAATTTCAAGCCCAGTTCCACTAAATGCTTGGAGAACACTGTGATCAGCATCATAGATTCTAACGTTCCTTATTTTTGCTGCTCTAAGAAGAGTAACAACGTCATCAGGTGAGGGAATATTATTTGCAATCCTCCCGTAATTTATACCATAGGTCCCGGTGAACGCTTGCACGTAACCTGGAAACCAAACAGGGAGGGTAGAGCTCCATTAACATGATGTTGGCAACATAAAAGAACATATCAGAACTTCTACAGTCCTAAAATTATTTGGCCATTCACGAACAAAATTGATACTCAGTATATGCACATGAAAGACCAAAAAGTAGAAACTCTAGAAACCCCAATTAGAAAGCCCATCTATAATCAGAACCACGAATTGACACAATTGGAACAATCATGATATGTCCAAGGAACAGTGGTCCCATGTGAAACCATGAAGGAAAGACACTGATCAATGCAATCATAATGATAACTTGAAAAGAAAGCAATATGTACATATTAAAAATAGAAAATTAAAATTAAAATCTCACCCAAAAAGGGTAGGGGGAGGGAGAGCATGAAAGAAAAAAAAACTCCATAACATCAGAATAAAAAGAAAGCAATCAGGACAAGAACACAAAAAAAAAACGAAATACAATCAAAAACAATAACAGTACCAAGAACTTGATTCAATATAAGATGCTGAGAGCACCGACCCACAATCATGCAAAATCATAAAGATCAATTAAAGTCCATAAAAGTAAGTAAATCAATCAGAGATTAAAAAAGACTAGACAAAGAAAGCATCAAAGTACCTGTTTGTGTGAAGAAGAGTATAAAGAAGGGGCAGAAGAAGCGAAAGATTGTCATGGAGTGGGAAAGAAATGAGAGATGTGGGGTTTATCTGGCGATAAATTTGGGAATTGAGAGAAAAACGCGCTGTTGGGGTTGCACGCAGTGCTTCTTCCTCCTGAGACATGCCATAAGACGAAAGAAAGGCTTTTTAGTTATGCCGCCTTGATATCATCACTTGTTCTCTGTAAAATCCCAAAGGGTATGGGAAGGAAGAAGATGAAGGTAGGAATGGATTGTGGAAGTTGAAGAGAGGTGAAAAGAAAAGGGAAGAAAGTGAGAGCGATGATGGGTTTTTATAATTGAGTTGAAGTGAGTGAGTAAACAAAGGCAAAGCAAAGGCAGAAGAAGGGAAGAACACAGTGAGGTGTGGGTTTGTACTAAACCTCGTCTTCATTGGTCAATGCATTGCACTTGTTCCTCATAATGCTATTTTTGTTTTGTGGTCTGCGTTAAGGTATTGTTTTCTTCTTCTTCTCCACGCGCTTTTTTCATCACTGCTTAACACACGTCTAAACCAGATACTTTACACTCAGCAACTCACATCTTAATTATTTTTATATTATTATTTTAATCTCATCCTTAACTGCTTTATAACTGTTGAAGTATACTGATTAAAAAAGTTACCACCCAAGTTTAAAATAATCAAACAGAAGAATAATTTACCTTTCCTATTTTTTTTATAAGTAACAGAAGATAAAGTTTAAATTTACTATTTTGTTTGAATAAGTATGTTTTAAAGAATTAAAAAATCCTTCTTTCAAAACATGATTATGATTTAATACATAAAAAAATTAATTGTAAGTTTTTTTTTCTATTTTTATTTTTAAAATTACAAACTCATGATTTTGTACACAGTTTTAACCTTTTTAAAAAAAATATTATGAAGTTTGTGATTTGGGGACACAACGTTACAGTCACTAAAGTCTCGTTATGAAATTAAACATCTTTAAAAGATTTTACTATTAAAAAATTGAAATAGAATATCTAAGCACAACTTACAAATTTTAATAAAAAAATATATAAAAAGGAAATTTGTGTTTTAAATTAATCTTTTAATATAAAGTCCTAATTTTTTTATAACGCTGTTTACTTGTTCATCCATTATTACCGAAACAGTAATAAATTTAAAATTTCTCTATTTTTATATAGTTTTAAATTACCCATTCATTTAACCATCGGTTTACCAAATAGATGCGTCTTTGATTTGTTTTCGATAAGTGTGATGGTGATGCGACATAGAAAAAACATGTTCTCAAAACTTTTGTTGCTAAATATTAGTATCAATTAACTTAATTTAAGAAAAAATATAAGATGTTATTTTAATTAGTGCTTAAATATGGTAAGAAATAACATTTTTTTAAATGACTCATGTCTAATAATATTTTTATATCAAACAAAATATTTTATAATTTTAAATATTAAATTAATTCAGAAACAAATTTAGGAATAAATGGATCCAACATTCTTAGGTTTTAACGTACCTTTCAAATTTATACCATATACGACTTTGAGTATGAAAGAAATGTTCTCTTGGAATAATGTGGACACGTTGACAACATAGAATGAAAAAGTATCGATTTTACAAAAAGAGAAAAGAACAAAATATCTTTCAGCGTTTGAAACGATAAGGGACGAAAACTTTGCCCATTTATTGGAATATATACGAGTTTGGTAAAATGGTTATGTAATTTGATTCGGAAATAGTTTTATCTATATAAAAGTAAGTAGTTCTTTTCAGTAAATAGAACTTATCAGTAATTATATTCACTATTCAATTATGATTTAATAGATAATTATATTTTAAATGTGGCACGTGATATCATAGTATTATATTTTTCATTTATAAAATTAAAAAAAAAAGTTTATCATTTATTAAAGAAACTTATATTACTACGACTTTTAATGTATTTTTATTATTTACAAAATATTTAATGGTAGATATATGTATACGAATATATGTAAAAATACATAATTTTTTTTAATAATATTGATATACATATAAATTACTTATATTTTTAAATATATTATATAATTTTAATTTATATAAATATGATGTTAAAAATTAGATCTGACTCTTCTACGGGAATGTTTCACTTTAAATAAAAGAAAATAGTGGTTGATTAATTTATATTATGTTGTTATACCTGATAAATTATGAATGTATTGAGATATTAAGTACTATTTGTTTAATAAGAAATGATGAATATTTATAGATATGTTGCCAAGATTTTTTTTACCAATTAAAAAATATTTGTCAAAAACCAACTGATCGGTCATGTAGAAATATTTGTTAAAAATGTATTGTTTTTCAAAAAAATAAAACCCCGAAAAAAATATTAAATTTTGGTGATCAAATTTTTTTATTTGAGTATAGTTTTTATTTTCGTTAAATTTTTTGAACTTTTGTTTCTTGTTCTTCTCTTGTAAACATGTATGTAGTTTTTTTATTACACTCTTTAAATTAAATTCTTACACTTCTTTAATCAAACTCTTATGATTCAACCATTGAAATTTTGAATGCCATCTAAAATATTGATATTTGTACTTGACTATATATTATAATTTACTTTATAAAAGTGAAATTTGAATACTATCTTCATAAATATATTTGTAATTTGCAAACTTGGATCAGGAGTTGGTGCAAACTTGGTTGAAGTCAGTTGGATAAGTGGAATTTTGTGCTGAGGGTAGAAATGTCATTCTCGATTATTTATATTTTTTTGTTTTTTAACAATCTCATATGGAAAGTACTGTGCATGGGTTTCACTCATCCAATCTATATATTCTCCAATATCCATTTTACCACCCCCATGTGATTTTTTTTTTTTTATTTCACATCTTCCTTAAACCAATCCAACACACAGCTTTCTCCTAAAATTATTTATGAGTGGATAGACTTATGAATGAAATTTGTACACTTTTGTAATGTATTTCATTCATCCAAAAATCACTATATTTTTATATGTTTCTTAGATAACAATACTTTCTAATATATAAGATGATTTTCTAACCTAATTCTTATGTTTAAGTAAATTCAAACATAGCAAATGATTGACTCTAACTTTTATTAAATTTATGTAATATAAAAACATGAATTAGTTGCAATAAGTTTTGAGTAGGTATAAGTTTAAGGAGAAGATTTAACAATTAACACTTTCTTTTTGTCATACTTTATTTAGGTATTTAAAATTTATTTTCCTACTCTTATTTATGTAAACCTGTAAAGGGTTATATAATTTTAATTTATTAATTTCAAATAAATTAACTTCAATTTTTTATAGTGTTGTATTTTGATGTGTGAGACCTATCTAAAATCAAAATTTTAGATTGATGTAGTTAGTTTATTATTTCTACTTATGATTGTGTCAACATGATTTAGTTATTTGAGAATTGTTCGAGAAACATAACAACCGTCACACCTAATAAAGGATAGAAGTGATAGTATCAAATCTTATAAACATAGCTATATAGTTATTTAATGAGAAAAAAAAAGTATTAAATTTATAGATATAAGAGTAAAATCAAAGACAACATCTTATACAAGTTTAACGAATAAAAAAAATTAATTTTATTTTTTTAATAGAGATTAATCATAAGACTTAAATGTATAGGAGAGGTTAATTATAAGCAGTTTTGTGGGTTAGATAATGGGTAATTGCATGTGATATATTGATTGCTTTGATATAACTAATTAAGAAAGATAATTTGTTTGCTTAAATAAATAAGTGAGTACAACTTTCTATAAACACATATCAATGAATACACTAATATTGGATATTTTAGATACAGAGAATCTTACCAAGTTTATTGTGTTGTGTTCCATCACATCAAAGGCATGAATGGTGTTGATGCAAGAATAAATGACAGTAACATATGTTTTAAGAAGATGAATTCAATTTTTAAAGAACCATGATGACATCAGTAGAACATTATAATTCTTCAATGCTCACAAAAGTATGAATCACATAGATGAGAACTTCTAAAAACATTATTCAATATAACTCATCATTTGTTGTTATACAAAATTCATGAAAATATCTTTATAGTGACTTAATATAAAATACACTAAATAATTATAATAGATAAGAAAAACATGATTAGCTCTTAAATGGATAGGAAACTAAGAGAGAAAAATAAGGTGACTTGGTATATGAAAGAGTAAGTAAAAATTGATTAGTTTGAGTAGACAAAGGGTTCAAATGTGTGCTTTCATGGGGTGATCAAGGAAAAGCAAATTCTATACCCTAATTTGAAACGTATACTATGGAGTTAATAAGTACAAATTATGCTAAAGACTTTGATGTGGGAGCATATGCAATGTTAAGGTTGAGAGGCTAGATTTGTATATCAAGTGACAAAAAGTGGAACATCAAATATTAGATTTATTTGTTCCAAATATTGGAGTTACTTAAGTAGGATGGAATAAAGTTGTTCGGAACTTGTTACTCAATTATCATAATTTCTGAGTAACTGTAGACATACTAATAAAAATATGTCCACTTTTGTTAGTGACATGAGAATAAGTTGACCTAATTATATATAAAGGAGATTATAAGATTGCATGATTTACTTAATATTGTGTTTGAATAGGATTATAAGTTCACGTACTAGTAGACCTTACAAGAAGTATTGAGGATCTGTATAACTTTTTAGACTTTATCGTGATAATAAAAATTCCATGATGATATTATCCGCAATCCAGAACACGATAGAATATAACATGCTGAATTGGATAAATACTTTATTGGATAAATATTAGAAGAAAAATAGAAAAACTATTCATGATTAATTAGTTTAAATGAACAATTAATTTATATTCTAATAAATGTCTCAAAGTATTATCAAATGTCTTTAAGTTGGACACGAGTTTATGTAAATTTTAAGAAATTTGAGGTTTTCTCTTCTTATTGTTTAATTTTTTTTAATTATTTTTAAAATGAGATCAAATTTAATTTTATATAAATATTATATTGATATTTTTATTAAATAATTTTAATCTAGAGTTAGAATTGGTTTAAAATTAAAATAAATATTTTAAAAATGAGAAATAACACCATTGTTCCCACTTTTTAACCTTTTAAAATTTCAAAAATCCATGTAATTTTAAACCAAAATTATATTAATAAAAAAATTTGAATTTTAATAAAACTATTTGTATAATATTTATATAAAAATTAAATTTTATTTTAATTTAAAAAAACAAAATTATTTTATTTTAAAATAAATTGAAACTAAATTTAAAAAAATAACAAATATAAAACTGATCATAATATATGACATAATGTTTACTTGATCTATGAACATTGTTTTTAATTTTAAAAAAACGAATTAATATGTAACAACAAACACTATCCATTATCTATTAACTATTTAGACAATATTGATAAAAAAATCAAATTTAATAAAATTAACAAAAATTCAAACCAAATTAAAAAAAATAATATTAAAACTATAGTAAATAAATTCAACCCGAATTAGTATTTAACAAAGAATATTTAAAATAAGATGAATGTTGTATTTTATTAGTATATGATTCAAGACATCTAGTAACAAGATTGTAAACTTATTCTACGCTGCCTCAAAGGTTTGCTTAATAAGATTGAGTGAATAATAAATTCTTAAATTTTAAATAAATAAATTTAACCAAACATAATCCTATTATAAAATATATAAATAATAAAATTATTATTTATTTAATAGTTTAGGATAGTAAATAAAGTCTCATAATTGATCATATGAACGTTGTTATAGGAATATTATAAGGAAATATTTTATATTAGCTAAGATTTTTCATTTTTTATCTCATATTATTCATATTTATATTTTAGTTACTATTCCTAACTTAAAGTAATAATAAAATATTAGTTTTGAGGCTTGTTTAGTTAAATTTTTTAAAAAAGTAATATTTTATTTAATTACTTAATATGTATCTAAATCAATCATATAAAATTATATTAGATTAAATTAGAAAATATAAAATAAAAACAACTCCAATTCAATCTAAATATTAGATAAAAATAATAATAATAATACTTTTCACAACATCTTTTTATAATATTTTAACATTATTTACGTGTTATTATATGATTGATTAAAATTATTTTACAATTAATAATAATCATAAATATCATTATAAATTAATCTAAAATAACATATAAATAATATTAAAATATTATAAAAAAATATTGATAAAGTATCGAAAAAATTGCCCTCATACTTCCTATCAATGTTAACCCTCAATACAATCTTTAATTATTATAATTTTTAATATATATTTTTTCTCTCACTTGCGTATAAAAAAAAGTTTATTTATTTATTTGAGCGCGTGTTAACTCAAGAAGAGAGCCCGAGTGAAAGCTTATTATAAGGTGTGCACTGGTGACGGTGTGATAGTGATGGAAACGCGTAATAGCCTATTATTAGCTTGGCTACTGTCACTCGCTCCTCCACACTCTGTGGGTAACTTGGTAAACTCCATGTCTGTCAGAAACAAAATCACGTGACAATCCAATTGTGAATCAATGATCTCATTCCTCTCCACCACCAACAACGTTAAGAAAAGTAAACACTATGATGCCACATACTCAATCCATCTTCATCAGTTTTTTTTTAAGTCATAGCTTTATTATATTATCCTTGAAAGAAAATTTTTAAAAACTTTTACTATTATTATTGTAATTTTCTTATGAAAGAAAAATATTTTCTTTAGTCAACGGAAAATAAAAAGATGATGGAATTTCTTTCATGTTGTTTAATAAAAGTTTGTGACAGTAAAATATAATTATTTAGAACTATTTGTATATTGCTATATTATTGTTTCCAGACTAAGACATCCCAACTCCTGAAATAGTCACATCACATAAAAAAAAGTACTTCTTTGATACTATTCTTGTGTGATTTCGTTGGAAATAAGAATTATTTATGATATTGAACATTTAATAAAAAATATTTTTTGATAATTTAAAATATTAATATTTTTATTTTAATTATTAATATGTAATATTATATTATTAGAGTGGACTATTAAGTGAGTGTTTTTTTTTTTCTAAAAATGTTAAACTGTTATCTTCCTTTATTTTAATGAGCAAAGAGATTGTTTCAATAATTAAAATTGGTAATCACAAAATTTAAGGCCTATGCAACAAGTAAAAGAATTTGTTTCATTGTTAGAAAATATTTTTTATTTCATTAAAAAAATTCTTTTTAATTCCGGGGATTCTGAATCCACACGTAAGGCTGTCTAAAACTTTTTTTCAAAATCTCTTAAAAGAATTATGCAGTATTAATTAGTATTAGTATTTGTAAAGTGTGTTTGGGGATTTCATGAGGTAAGAAAGTAAATCTATAAACACGAAATAAGAAATTAGAAGATTAATTAAAATCAAACTACCAGCCAATTTTACCAAAATTTGAACCACAACTATATCTTTGTATTCGGCATGTTGATTCCATAAGCTCAAATGGGATTAAAGAAAATTTAAGTAGTTCGGTTCGAAGTTACAAGCATAATTTAATTTCAGAGGAATTTTTCAGGAACCCTTGAATTTGATATAGTCTAATTGGGTTGAGCTCAAAGAACTTAAGTTAAAAAATTTGAAGATATTATTATTTAGTTAATTTTATGAAAGGGGTCATGAAGATCAAACTTTGGCCTTTGATAAATAAATTGTCAATAACTTAGCCCGTCAGTCAACTTGGGAGAAAGGAAGGTACATATATAGCTACATGACTCAGTGCTCACTTTTCATGTGATAATAATAATAATTAAAATAATAATAATAATAATAACTCACCTTATTTGTGTTCATCAACTTTTTAGAGCATAACCAGTCACTCTAAGAACCAAAATGTTGTGACTGGCTAAAATCATTTTTGGCATTTTTTTTCTAAGTTCCTGGAGACAACTATTAAAAGAGAAAAGAAAAGAAAAAGATAACAAAATTAACACCATACTCGTTGATAGCTTCTTTATTGATTATTACGTCTTCTTTCTTGACTGGAGTCAAATTGTACACATAAAACAGCAACTCATGCTAAGAAATCAGTGAAGGTGGTACTTTTTCCAATGGACTATACTCGCAAATAGATTACACGTCAGGAGAGAGCTAGCCTAACTCCTGTAACTTAAAACATAAGCATCTAATCACTCAACACAATGTTACAAATTTAACATGTGTTGTAAATTTATGTTAGATAAAAATAATATATAATAGAAAATTTTATAAAGTTTTTTTTTTAATTTTTGAATTGAAAGTATAAACTTACGATTAATTGGTATCTATTTTTTTTTAGTATTTTTCTTTTTCTAAAAAAAAAAACTTACAGTATCATTCTACAATTGATAATTTACCGTGCTTGAGAGAGATATTATAATGTTGAGAGACTTGCACTTAAAAAAAATACTAAGAATTCAAAATGAGTTAAGAAAACATTATATAAAAATAAACAAAATGATCAATATATAAATAAAAAAAAATCATAAACCCATTATTTAAGGATTTGAAAGTGCTACGTTAATTGTTTTACACGAGCTTATTCACGAATTGACGTCTAATGGTGTAAATTTGTTCTTAGCTATTTTAGCTTTTCTGGAAAGTCAAGACTTACTTAAAAGCCTTAAATTTCAATCCAATGTGTGATCCTACCTGTACCTACTTCTTTTCTACATACATTTTAGCACTTTAAGTTAAAGCTAAAAAGAACGTGATGCATATATATTGGCATGCACACTATAATCACAAATGATCAAGAGAAAAGATGAAGAAAAAATGAAGAGCATTAAGAAGGTGGAGTGACTTAAAAATATTAGAATTTGAGGAATGATGAGCATAAAAGAAGTAGAGAAAGAGCTTTAACAGCGTGCTACACTGTTATGCCTTCCCTTTCACTTAATCAGTAAGGACAGTGTGAAAGGACTGTGAAAAAGTGGTGTGATGAAGATAACATTCACAATGACTTCCTTTAGAGCTGTCTAGGAACTCCTTTGTTTCGTTTAATAACGCAAAAATGCAACGAAAGTAGCTTTTAGGCTCAACGACTGTTCTCAGACCACGTAAGAGAGAATCTGCTTTTTACGTGTTCTCTCAATATTGTTGATTTCAAAAGGTGCTGACGCTGTTGGTGCTTTATCTTCAGAGCATGAAGATCACTGTAAAAAATATTCAAAAACTAAATTACCGTGAATCAACGTCTCTTGTGGAAGTTACTAACTACAATAGATGCTTGAGAACGACCAGCATGGATAAACGACTTTCTAGAACGTTGCCCCAGTTAAGAGCTAGTTCTTGTACGGTTCATTACTGTTTATACTTGATTTTGATGAAGCTTTAAGTTAAATCCTTTTAACAAGCGTTCATATGGTTAAGGTAATGAATTAATAATTGATGGGCCAAAATCTTGGAAGATGGGACAAGGATGCATACTGGCCAACTTTCCACAGTCAAAGTTTCAACCTTTCACCCACTTGAAATTTGGAAGATACCATGTCGTCATCATGAATGGTAGTCGATTATGTGGGTACTTTTCAATTACTACAATACCCTTCAGAATCTAAAAAATGACTGGATCTGATTACAGAATCGAACAACCTTATCCTCAAAGGTTCCAACTTGCAATGCCTCCTGCATTTGCAGGCTAAAAATACAGAAAAATAAGGAAAAGAAAAAAAAGGTAGAGAGGCAAAAAAGAAAGGAAAAAATGGCATTATATTTTCTCCCAACTGCACACCCCTTCTGCGTACCATCATCACCCTCTTTGTCATTGGCAACACAAACACATCTTTACCAGCCCATCAATTGTAGTGTGAAAAGGCAATTAACACTTTGCAAAGCAGTTAATCAGTCATCAGTACATCCTCCAATTCTGACCAAAAGAGGCTTATCCATCAGTTTTCTCACCACTTTTGTGCTTTCATTTGCTGGTGAGGGTTCTCATGCTGCTATTCTTGAAGCAGATGATGACGAGGAGCTCTTGGAGAAAGTAAAGAGGGACAGGAAAAAGAGACTTGAAAGACAAGGTGTGATCAAATCCTCCACCAAAGAAACAGGTCTGATCCTGCAAAAATGACATTTTACTTCTCCCTATATTACATCATCAGGTGAATGTGGATGTACTCTCAAATTTACCTAAAGATGCCCAGTAATTTACATGATTGGTTTGTTCTATTATGTTTCCTGAACCTGAAATTCATTTTCAATGCTCTTTACTTTAATTGATTCACTTTGTTCACTCTGGAATGCAAATAAATGTTATATTGATAAGTTTAGAGTTTGCAAACTATAGCAGTAAGGTAGTTGAGCCTAATTCTTGAGGGTGTGAATGAACAAAAATCTCTCAAAAGTGCATACATTGGCGTCTTCTATTGTCTAGTGTAAACAAATTTTACAGAATCATCCAAGTTTGAGGTTGTATCTTAAGTGTAACAATATAAACAATTATCCGTTTCTCTGACAAATTCACAAATATTAACTTGGCTTTTGGTTCATAGGAACTCAGAAATTTTCAATTGAATTAATAAATTTAAACACATGCAGAGCTAGCTGTACTGATCTATTTTACCTGTCTCCTTTAGGCTGTTTTTGGATGAGTGTAAAATTAAAAACATTTATACTGTCAATGTGTTTCAATTAAATTCTTATTTTTAACCATCTGGAACGGAACCTAGCTTTACTTTTCAAAAGAAAAAGTTATTTGGTCTCTGCATCTCAAGGCATGGTTGTGGCTTAGCTAGTATATATAGTGCCAGCTCTGTGAAACAGTCAGAGAACTGAGATTTGAAGAGACCACACTAGCTGAGCTTAATTTTCTCCTCTCAACCATGGTAAATCTCAAGAGTGAGATAGAACTCTCATTTCTCTTACATGATGAATTTCTATTCATTTTTTCTTGTATTAATGTGCTCAAATTCCATTAACGATACCAAAAACACATGTCTTTTAGGGGTAGTATAAAAGAAAATGTTTAGGCTGCCTTCTTTTTCACTAAATTGTTAAATTCAGGCAGCTCAATTTCCCTTAGTGACTTAGCAACTCAAAATTGAAAAATATTTGCAGGGTATCTTCAGGATCTGGTATATAAACTGAGTGAAGTTGGTAAAGCAATTGAAAACAATGATCTACCTAAAGCCGCTTCTGTCTTTGGGAGTGGCACTGATACTGATTGGGTCCAGAAAGCTAACATAGCTTTGAATAAGGTTAGTTTGATTTCTTAAACAGTTGAAGTCCTTAAACGTGTCAGCTACTAATCAGTTTCAATTATAACACTATTATCACCATACTAGTGTGATCCTATCAGAAGTCCGTAGATGGTGTACTTTGCTATGATAACATCAACCATCTATTTTCTTTGCCAATCACTTAATCTGCAGTAGTTTTTCGTCCTTGGTATCTAAACTCTCGTATATTAGCTGCATCTCATTCTGAATTTTCACAATGGGAGAAAACTGGTACCTTCATTATCATTGTCAAGTGGTAAAGATTAAAAACCTGAGGTGTATGATACAATGAAGTTGAATATTAGAACATACTCTCTAATCTCCATTTAAAAGTTTGAATTTTCTGGAAGGAGAATTTTTTGAATAAAGTTTCTGCTTATTTAAAAGTGTGTCATGATACCATCACTCTTTATTCAAATATTGTTAATTGGATATCTTACAGTTTCTGGGTAATCTTTTTAACAGTTGAGTGCCAGTCCTGAAGAAAAGAATGAGGTTGACACATTCAATTCCTCCATAGTTTCATTGATTTCATCAGGTATCAATATTCATACACAACACAAGTAATTTTTTTATTCATTTATGATTTTTTTATTTATTCAGGTTTATGTAATTAAGAGTCAGGGCGCACTATAAATGGTGGCTACAAGATCCCTTGCCTTAAGCTAACTCTTATTTATGTTTTTTATTTTGTGGCAGTTGCTAAGAATGACGTTGAGTCCTCCAAAATTGCCTTTGTGTCTTCGGCCAGTGCTTTTGAGAAGTGGACCTCCTTGACAGGGCTGATAGTTCAGCTTAAAGGGCTTTGATCGAAGCTACAACACAGTTTATCTCATCTCAAAATTTGTTAAATACGTTAACTTCTTGCCTGGGTCACCTAATTGGTGTCTTGCTGCAGTCTCATTTCAGCTTTATCCATCACCACTCCAAAATACCAACTTACTCATCATTCGTTGCTCAAAATCTTTGGGCTTGAGTGTGAATAGTCTCGAGCAAAATTGCAATTTTGATGTTGTCGAGAATTGAACTTAATGTTTTTTCTTGTTCAGCAGACAGCACAAATAAAAGGCTTTCAAGTTGTTGTAGGAAGATCAAAATTAAATTGTGGTTTGGGTCAAATACAGAACCATTCTTTGATTATTTTGTTATTCACTGCACCATCTTCACTTTTACCACCCCTTGTTTGGCCAATAAAAGAGCAGAAAAATTCGCCGAGGGTAATGAGCAACACTACCCATATTCAAGGCTAATTGTTATAACTATAGCTCTTTTTTTAAACCATCCGTATTCTTACACAAACAAACAGAGCATCTTCCTTTAAATAATGTTACACAACTCACTCGATACTGTTTATTATATAAATACACTCATGATATGTTAGTTTAGTAACATAATGAAAATATAAATAATACCTGCAGCGTGAATTGGACCGATCTTTCAGCCCGGCCAAATGGCAGTAAACATGCAAATTACGCTATAATTCCTGAAATAACAATTTAGGAGTAAATGAAATATTTGGGTTCACGATCGTACACGATTACAGGTCCACATCACATACAAGTATCTTACAACATAACTTTACGAAGGGAGCTAGAAGCTACACGTCTCTACAATACATAGAGGGATGGTACATTATAGAACTACTCTATCATTGTCTATAGTTTCAATAAACAATCAGATAAATAACATCACAACAAAACTACAGTCATACTCGGACAGATCTAGTGGGGTCAGAAAGAGAGAAGAGAACCCAAGTTTATTATTCCTTATTTGGGTGCTTTCACCTAACCAGTTCAGCTTCCATTCTCAGTCAACTCTGATTCAGCCTTCTTATTTATATCGTGAACCTTAAAATGTGCTTCATCATTCACCTGAGTGCCTTTGTTATGTTCCACCTTATTCTCTCCTTCCAGTTCAACCTTCTTCTCATTAGTTTCATCATCTTTCTTTGACTCCTCGAGCGGCTGTCCAACCTTTTCTTCATCCTTCACTTGAGATACTTGAGTACCTTTATTATGTTCCTCCTTATTCTCTCCTTCCAGTTCAACCTTTTTCTCATCAGTTCCATCATCTTTCTTTGTCTCCTCCAGTGGCTGTTCAATCTTTTCTTCATCTTTACTCTGAACAACTTCAGAGCCCTCAACTACTTTGTCCTCGAGTTTCTCTTTTGAGGCATGTACCTCTGCATCAGCAATCTTGAAATTTTCATCATCCTTAGGTTTATCAGTATTTTCTCCAGGATGAGTGGATTCCTTGCCATCTGTATTCTCTGCTCTCTTCTCATCTTGGTTTTCCTCCACAACATTTTTTTCCTGCTCTAAATCTTTATGATCCTTAGTTTCATCAGCTTCTTCCATTTGCACTTCTTTTGTTTCATCTTTTTCATCTTCCTGAGAAGCTTCTTTTTTCAAAGCTGGCGATTTCTTGCCACGTTTCTTTGGGGGCTCATATTCTGGAGGAGGAGTAGTCTTCACCTTCTCACTGATTCTTGCTGATCTTCTTGGGGTCTCACCAGTCCCCCAATCAAATTCAGATACAGCTGGGCCATCAGGGTGTGCTTTTAAATACTGCTCCAGTTGCTTCCGATTGTGGATCTCCTCTCCAGTTGGTGCAGTGAATACAATCTCATTTTTCTTTGGGGTTCCATACTTTTTCGGAAAGAACTGCAAAGGAAATATGATTTATGAATAATCTTATATGCCTAAACACAACAAATTAACAACAGTAATACATAGCAACTTTAATACATACAAGATTTTTGTTTATGTTAGTGACTTCCACAAGTAATTCCTAGTGTACAATATTCATATCACAATAACATTACACTGACGTATTTGGTACTAATGCAATTAAAACACAACTTATCATTTTAATAGCAAATTAAACCCTTGACAAAATTTGATTATGTTTTCTTGTTCCCTTAATTTCAAAAAATGATTTTACAGTTCTATGCATATATGTGGCTAGTTAAACATCACAGGCTGTTATTTATAAGCTAGCAGTTTTACTGTTAAAACTTCAGGAAAAGAGTAGCATGGCACCAAATTAACCTTTTTCAGTCAGAAGGCTTTTCTTTCCCTCTTTAATTCTTCCATTCAGGCTATACCTGGGAAAAGTGAAAGTTCATGGAATGGTGCGGAGGAGACGAAAAATGTGAAGGCAAGTATCCGAGGCCCATACTGTGACCAATAAACAAAAAAAATGCACACATATGGACTGTATATGAACCATTTACTAATCTAAAATTGCAGTATAGAAAGTAAATAGACAATATCATGCAGCAAAAGGCCCCACAGTTTATCTTGGGAATAAGGTGACAACACCTCCTTACAAAACTCATAAAAACCTATCATGTTTTGTATTATACAAAGACCTTTTCGTAGTCTGTTTATTTTCAGAGTTTGTAGGGAGGTTGAGCGCTCAAGATTCCTTCTGTGCCTTAGATCACCCCAAAAATATGCAATAACTTGTTATATATAAAATCATGTGTAAATGCCAGTATCTCCACAATGATCTAATGGAGGAACACTAGATAGCTCAAACTCTCAATAAATATTCTAAAATATCTTTCATGAGGTGATTGCTTAGATTTTGTAAAGGTTTTATGTTTTCTAAACCTCAGGAAATCAGTGCAGTTTAATTCAAGAAATATGATAAAGTCTGTTACATGGTGGGTTACTTCTATGTACAATATGAGGGAGAAAGAAGGAAAAAAACCTGGGGTTAGTTTTCAGAAATGTTGCATAACATAAAAAAAATGCAAATATGATATTGATAATATTATGATTGTTTTTACATGGTAAAACCAGATTACTTCTCTTCCAGTCAATAATCAGAAGTTGATGACATTTTAACTATTTTTTTGTAAGAAAGATGTGTTTAATAAAGAAAAGTGACAACTCAAAGAAGAAAGTAATAAAAAATGGATGTAAACAACTGTAAAAAAATATTAATAAAATTATTTTTCATGCTCATTAAAGCTTCACCTACAAAAGTAACATTAAATGTTTCATGTAGATTGCCAGGCACGATTGTAGCATTCATATAAATAAGGTATTCAGTATAAGAAGTAAAATTTATCAAGGAAATAACCAGATTTAAAAGTCACAAGGAAGCATAACAGCTCCAAAAGTCCCTGATTAAGCTGATTTTGTTGCAAATAATACATTAACACAGAAGTTGCACTATTTGCTTAAAGCTATATGATCCCTTCCTTACCACAAGTGTTGAAATGTCCAGAGCCCAGCTAAGAACCACACCAAATAAGTCCTAAATTACAATTAAGTCTGCGACAGTTTTAGCTGAACACCTTAAAACTAAACAGGATGTGGGAAAATTGAGAACTGAACAAGAAACTGTACTGGGATCTCAAACACTAAATTATTCAAGATTTGTTTATAATTTCAGCAACTCATTTTTTGTTAGGAATCCAAAATTGAAAAGAGAAAGAAGAGTAATATTTTTTATTGTATAGACTAAAAAGAACACAAAATAGGAGAGCACTCTCTCCTCCAAGGGTTTCCCCTTCACAAAGTGCTAAAGCTTCATGAAGGAAACCTCACTCACCCTAACAACCTAACTAACAATTACTTCTTAATCTGTTTCCTCCTATCATACACATTATATCCTATCATTTTTTCACCTACTTTAGGGGAACGGGGAGGAATGTTTGTTAAGAACTTGGCAGGTGATCCTGATTTCAGATACAAGAATAAACTATTCAGTATTCATATTTCCTGAACAATGGTAACGTGTAAAAGGTATCTTGTCAAATGGAGAATGATAACTTTACTCACAATCCTGGAGTCCAACCTCATCTACTGTGACACACAAAACCAAATATTTTCAGTCTAAAAAATTATCCAATGTATTTAAAGAGACACAGTCAACAAAAAATATGGTAAAGGAAAACCAGAGAATATGCTCACTATCACAGGCTAACGAACCCTCTAAAAGCATTAGGACAAAATTTGAGAATGAGATTTTATGTTGGGCTCAAACATGAAATATCTTGAGATATTTTATGATTTCTGCCACTTCAGTTTCCGGGAACTAGGAGGGTATTAAGAAGCGAAAGCTGATTTTGATACAAGAATAACACAAGTATGAATGCCCATGAAAGAATAATAATGAAAGAGACTTAGAAAATGTAGAATGGTGCCTTTTCACCAGTAGTTCAACTTAACCAAGTTTTCCCGTTGTTTTGAAAAGCAAATACTACAAGTTCATCTATGATTGTGAAAAAGCAAGTTAATTGGTAACGCTGCACATCCTAATACTATCACTGAATAAATCAAATAAAAACAACCAAGTGAACCAACAATAAAGCAACAAAAGATATCATATTAGAACAAATGGAACTGCCAATAAACAATAAGTCAAACTTCGTTGAGTTTCCATGCACAATTTTGTAAGAAAAAAAATAAACACCAAGATCGGGAACAATGAAGTAAATAGTATGATATCCACGATATCAAATCCAAAAACAAAAACCTAAAAAACAAAGAAAATTCCAGAAAGGAAGGCAAAATATATTTGCACAAAATTTTAGTGCTACATGGGCAGCAAACTTCTTCGGTCACAACTATTAGCTATAAAAGTGGAAACTTTCTTGTAAC
Source organism: Vigna angularis (assembly GCF_016808095.1). Taxonomy (NCBI): domain Eukaryota; kingdom Viridiplantae; phylum Streptophyta; class Magnoliopsida; order Fabales; family Fabaceae; genus Vigna; species Vigna angularis. Next base: position 10,477,549 of record NC_068970.1, on the reverse strand, counting down.
TACGACATAAATAAAATCTTTTTTTTTACAAAAAATAAATAAAATCTTTACTGCAGGTAAACTGCAAATATGAATGCAACCCCTTGCAGAAACTTCCAAAACTTCACAAATGCAACGAAATAAACATGTAAACGGAATATTGCAAGGCATACTGTTCAAACCTATCAAAATCCCTTTTCTAACACAGAAACAAAGAACACATCTAGAAAACCCTGGCATGCTACTCAACACTCGGCAGAGAGACAATTTTCCGAATTCAGAAGACAAAAAGCCCAAACCTTTGCAGCGAATTTCGCAGCATAAATAGTCAGCGCGTCACAATTTGATAAGCAACAAGCAAATGCGAAAAGAGAAAATAAAATCCCTAGGTTGGGGTACCATATAGCAAAACGAAACACAATCACAAAAACAAACGAAACCCACAGAAATTCCAGCAAAAACCCACAAAAAGGCACAGGATAACAAGAATTCCTAAAAGAAAATTGAATAGTCAAAGAAGAAGGAAGACAAGGAATCAGAAGTGGAACCTTCTTCTTCCAACCAGTTGGAGCAGGAAGTTCCAACGACAGAGGTTCTTCCCCTGCACCCGCACCCGCACCAGCACCAGCACCAGCAGCGCCAACCTCCTTCTCCACTGAACTCGCCATTTTCACCTAACAATTTCCTAAGAAAAAAAAAATCAGAAAATTAAGGAAGAGGCACTGTACCAAAAATTGGAAAAGTAAATAGAATTTGTAATTTGTGAAGTCTTTTGGATAATTTTAAAAATAATTGAAGGAAATGAGGAAACGCGAGAGGGAGCAAAGAAAATACTTGGACTTTGTTTTGTTTTGATTTCAGTTGAGTTTTGGAGTCGAATTGGGTCCTTTTGTTGTGTGTCTAGAGAGAGAAAGAGAGAGTTGAATTAGAAGAGGAGAAAAGGGATTGAATTTATTTATATAATAATATTTAATAATTAATTATTACAAAAATTAGAATTAAAATTAAGCAGTGAAGGGACACCTTGGAGAATGGCACAAAAATACGGTTCTCTCACAGAAAGAGTTTGTGAGGATATTTGTGTTGGGTACTTCCAACCGTGACAGCCTTCTTTCTTTGTGCCAGCTGTCCCACGAATCCTCCTTTTTATTTTTTTGATTTATTATTATCTCAGCTTTCAATCTATCTTTTTCGAGTACGTTAAGACACGCCTGTTATCAGTTTGATTACTACCTTTTTTTCAATATCCCACACTCAACTAAAAAATGTCTGGATGAAGGTTCTTCCGTAATTGAGTTGGGTGAAACCAGTATTAGTCAAATTAATATAATAATTAAAAAATATATAAAATAATATTACAAAAATATGTTGTGATCTTAAAAGTTAACACCATAATTCGTTTGTACTTTTGGTACTTATTTATTTGGCACATAAAAAATGTTTCCTTTTAATCAAACTATCTTAACTGTGAATCTTACAAACATTCAATCTGCATTTTTATCTATATATTTTTACAAAACAAAAAAAACTTCGTTTATAGGAAAACAAGAACTTAAAGAAAGCTTTAAAAAATTTTATGGATGAAATATTATTTATTGCAATAATTAAATCACGCACAAAGACTAACACGATATATTTATTTCATGTGCAATATAAACAATGATTAATATAAATATGATTGAACAAAACGTGTTTTAATGTCGTAATTAAGCAAATGAACAACGAAAAGCTTGTCTTAAGTCATACAACAACTTTTTCAACCTCCTTAACCAAATCACCATGGAGAAATGCGAACATTTATTTGGTAAACTTTTCATTTTTTAATTATTGTCACTGTTAAGAACATACGCACAATTACCATTTTTGCCATCGGAGAAAATGTTTCATCATACTCTATTTTTTTTTATAATGTATAAAGATGACAAGTCTCGTTTCAAACGTTTCTATCCTCTCATATGAGCAATGTTTTATTTTGTATACACATTTACTTTTTAGAGCTTTATTTTCTTCATTCTCTTCCAAGGCTCATGTATAGTTGACCATTTGATTCCAAATCATACAATTTTAACATCTTGAGATACAAAGTATTTATTGGATTCCAAGTCATACATGTATAATATAAATTGATCGATCAACTTAAGTCCAAAGTGGGCGGTTGGTCAACCCTCCAAAACCTTCGAAATAGCGTAGATCGATCAGTCACCAAACGCGTTGATGACCGTTCCGTCTCTTACATATTAAAGACAATGTGATTATTTAGGTAAAATATGCTTATGAGATATTGGGTCGTAATTAGGCCAACTATAATAAAAAGTCCATTTCGAAACCTATAAATACAGAGGTAAGGTAAGAAGGTAAGTTGGTTGTATTTATTGGACATTTAAGACTTAATTGTGATAACGGATATGTAACCTAACATGACTTGAGCATTAGAGTGCTTTTAGCAGGTACACCCACCTACTCCAACTTGTGACTGATTTAAATTGTGAAAATGTGTTTCTCGACCCAACATACTGAAACATTACAATTTTCATATTTTTTACCTATAGGAATACCCCACAAATATACACTTTCAACTCTTACTAACATATATATATATATATATATATATATATATATATATATATATATTCAAGTATCAATTCATAACAAATTATATAATATATTTAATAAATCTTAATAAAATAAAATCATAATATCATATTAAAAAATAAATTTAAATTTAACTTATGTCATATAATCAAAATATAAAATAGAAATTAAAATGTAAATTTTTTACATTTATTTATATATTATAATTTATTTTTATTTATAACTAATATAAGATTTCTAACAAACTTATAAAAAACAAATAACATATAAAAAATCTTTTTATTGTATTCATAATATAAAAATTAAGAGTTTGAACTGAATTATGTCCACAGTGTCTAATTTCTAATTTCATACCTCAAACTTCACGTGTCACGTAATTTAATACTATTTAAACTTTAAAGACACACTGGTATATATAAATATTAAAAGATAATAAAATTATGAAATATAAGACTTTTAACCCTTCATGAAATAACATGTAAAACATAAAAAATGTGAACTCTTACTGCGTAGGTGAAGTGTGCGATTTGTGTTGAAGAGTAAGAATTGTGTTGAATATCTTTTTAATTTCCGAAAGAAATTTGATTTTTTCTAGTTTCTATTAATTTGGTCTGATCCAACGATTTCAAAAATAAAATGACTTTGCATGTGTTGTTCGAAAAAAATTCAAACACATGTGATTTTTGAAGTCTTAAAATTTTAAACTAATGATATTAATTTTCACTTTTAAAATTTTCAATTCTGATTTTAAACCAATTCTAATCCTAAATAAAAAATATTTAATAAAAGGTAAATTTTAATAAAAATATCAATATAATAGTTATATAAAAATTAAATTTATTTTTAATTTGGAGATATAAAATTACTTCATTTTTTTTAAGTTTGGAACTAAATTGAACTAAACTAAAACAATAAATATAAAAATTAAATTAAATATAAAATATTAATTCTAAAATATGAGATCCAAAATGATGTTAACTCGACCCATGCATATTATTATTTTTTAATTAAAAAAAATAAAAAAACCATAAAAATTACAAGTTGATATATAGTTTACTATTCATTAATTATTTAAACGGTATTAGTAATAATGATCAAATTGAATAAAATTGAAAAAAAAATAGAATCAAATTAAAAAAAATTAAATAAACTTATACATAAAAATAATCATAAAGTTAATATATTTAAAGATTAGTAAGTAGTAAATAGTATATATATATATATATATATATATATATATATATATATATATATATATATATATAAATCAGTTATATTTTTATGAGTTGAGTTATTAAATTAATTCTTAGTTATAATTTAAATAACTAAAATGTTTGTGAATTTCAAACTTTTTGAATTCAATCAAACCCAATGATAACGACATTATCCATCAAACAGTTTTACTATATAAATATATAATTTAATAAAAAAACATATAAACATTTTCCTTGAGCATTATGAGCACAGGACATGTTATTTCAGATAATATATATGTATGATTAATTGTTGATATATCAATGTTTTATGAATTATTATTTATGTTAATTTATAGAAATTCAAAACAAGATTTTGGAGATCTTTTTTAAAAACTAAAGATATAATAATATGTTTAATTATTTAACCTGATGATCTTAACTATAAATGAATTGATAAATAAAACAAATCAACCAAGTAAACTTTAACTGGGTCCACCTGCACTCCTAGTGAATCCCAAAATTACACATTTATCTAATTAATTAAGACGTAAATAATAAGCACATCAACCAAAAAAAAGGTGCAAAGAAATTCCTAAAGGCCCAAATAAATTCCTTAAAAAAGTAGGAAAAAAAGGTCCAAACACAAATGTTACACACCTTCATTAGTGAAAATATACATGCAATGTGTGTGTATGGATTGTGGATTGAGACATGCAAAGGTTTAGCGAACAATAAAGAAAACTTGAGGTTGCAAAAAAAAGGTTTATTTTGTTATAAAATAAAACAAAATTTGTAAAATAAAATATATAAAAATAAGAAAAGCTGTATATTTTAGAATTATGGGAGGTGTAGAAAGTATGATCGTTGTTGGGCTTAGAGAAACATATTTTTATCTCTATCATAAAAATTATTGGCCGACACAAAAATATCTATCAAATTGCTGAACTCCAATAGCCGCATAGAATGTTACACCATGATCATTAAACAAATAAATAATCAACTGAATTAGTTATTAAAATAACAAGCATAAGTTAAAATAAATAAAAAACAATACACTTAAAAATCTTATTTCAACTCCTACATTTTCCTAATAACATTGAGTTTGACCTTTGTAGACGTTGAAATGATAAATTATAAAGGCTAATATTTAGTAACTTAAAAAAAGAAATAATATTCTTATTTTAGTATCATTGCACTTATTTATTTGGTAAGTAAGAGAAAGGAGTACCAAAAACAGAAGACCTTTTATAACTTGTATATTTAATAAGTATTGTCTTATATCCATTTCTATAAAAAAAATATTGTATATGTATTTATTCTTTTACTGTCTTAAATATTAATGAAATAAATAATTAATAAACATATTAGGAAAAATAAAAATAATTAAATGTGTTATAAATGAGTATAATAACATACATTAAATAAGTATGTCTATATGCTGATTAAGCAAGTATAAGTATAGCATTAAATATTATACGAATATGTATCTTTACTCCATGATTCGTATTTATATCAAATATACTAAACATATTTTTGTATAATCTATTTTTTTGTATTTTTAAAGAGTTTAGTCTATATTTTCTCAAATTTACTCTTTATATATATATATATATATATATATATATATATATATTAACATTCTAAAAACTTATCAATAATTTTTCACGTTAATTCTATTCAAAATTTAATTTAATTATGAATTTAAAAATATTATTATTATTTTCTTCAACCTCTAAATATATTTTAATATAATATGTTTAAATTTTTTTGATATAATATATATTTACTAACATAAAATAACATAAAAAAAACATCGAACACATGTTTAATTCATGAAAAAAAATATACATTTATATATCTTGATGCATAAAATAACAGTCTTGTTACCAAACATTATATGAACACAAGTTCCCATAATTGAGGTGAGGAATCAACATATCCTTTTCATGAGGGTCATAATTTTTGAGTATAAAGTTGAAGAGAATTAAAAATCTCCATATTATTTCTTCCCTACATCGTGAGTATAAAATAGATAATGATTTTTCTTTTGAAGGAGAAATCAAAACGTGGTCATGATATGTTATTATAAGTAGAATAATCTTTTATCATGTTATGTGGTTCGTTTTCATTTTTGAGATTCTTTTTTCCGAATTTTATTTGGTAAAGTTTATAAAAACAAATAAGTTGCATTTGCAGGGACAACTTTTATTTTCTTTTTAAACTTTACATAAGAATGGGGCTATGGTACAATTATCCCTAAAATATTTTTAAAAAGTTGAACTTTTTTAACCAAAAAGAAAAAGAAATATTTTTCTTTTAAAATTTGAACTAGTTATTTAAAGAGATATTTCCTTTACTTTCTTAATTTATGAAATTATTTTAGTAAAAGTATATTGACATATTTGTAATTTAAGGAAGATACTATATGTTGGTTTATTTAAACTATAACATTTATTTTTATGTTGGGTGTCATATCTGTTTATATCTCTTCTAACTCAATTATAGTAGAAAGTCGTATTACTATATGTGATTTTTTTTTCTTGTTTCTCGCTATGAATGAATCTTCATTTTTTTTTTGTGAACTTTGACATCACATTACTTTGTGTTCATTGTCTAGTTATCCTTTTAGTTTCCTTTTTACTCTATTTACAGTCTAAACATTTTACTCTTATATTTATGTGTTTTCATTTGTACAATATCTGTGTCTTCATTTGTATTTTTAGGTCACTTATTTAGGTATTTTATGTTATTTTCAAAATTTAATGAATTAAATATATTTATTGTAAGGTCCTGGAAACTATAAGGGCTATTAGGCCTTATTTTCTGAGGCAGCCAGGCCCAAAGGGCCAAGGGCACCATGACCTTAGAATGGGTTCCTTTATTTTTCAACTTTGAGTTCATTTTCCAGTTTCTCTTTCTCTCTTTAAACTCAGTTTTCTCTAAACCAGCTCTGCCATCTCTCTACCTTCACTCACAGTTGAACCGTTGCATTTTGGTTTAGGTGGTGTCCTTTCGCTCACGGAGGTGAGAGCTTCCTACCCATCCGATTAGATTTCCATTTGGACGGGTAAGTTGGTTTCTACTCTCCTCTTGGACCTAGGGCATGCAGCTTTACTGTTGCATGCAACTGGTAGTACTCCTTTTTGGTTCTCTGTCTGTTCTAGCTCTAAGAGCTGTGTTGTCCCCACTTCAGTAGATTGTAGGGTCTTGTTGGGTGCTGGCTGTGTAGCTATCAAAGCCTTGCTATTGTTGTGAGTTGTACTGTACTGTAACCACAAGGTAAGGGGAGCTAGACATTCTTTGATTTTATTGTATGGTGTGCATGTGTGATGAAATCTGTAATATTCTACTGTTTGGATTATATGTTAAGTTTTGAGTGTATGAAATGGTACGTATTGTTCATATGTTATGAAACTGTGTTGTGATGTTTGGAATTGATTTGGATGGGTTTGGAATGATTATAATTGATCAATTGGAAGTGAGTGAAGTGTGAAGTCTGTATAACCTTGGTTGAATAGGAAATTTGGAGCTTATATAGTTCTTAGGTCACTTTGAGAGGAAGTGGGATAGTGAATTTGAGAGTTAAGGGTCTAGGGCTCTTGTAGTCTGTTGGGACAATATAGGGAGGTTATTTGTGACTTGTTAGAGTCATCAAACTGATCAAAACAGGTGCAAAATGGTTGAATCGAATTTGGGTCCCTAAGTGGTGGAAATTGGCGTTTTAGAGTTGAATTTGAGTTGTAATTACTTTAGAATGGTAGTAGGAAGGTTTTAGATCATCTAGACAAGTTTAATTAAGTATAAAATATAAATTAGAGGTGTTAGAAGTTGGGAAAAATGATTAGAAATGGTAAGGGGTGTGTGAGTTGCATAATTTAGCAAAACTTACGTTCTGTAGATTATGCAGACTCGCTAAGCGAATGTTTTCGCATAGCGAGTCCTCGTAGAGGGGTGCTCTCTGTTTGATCATTCGCACAGCGAGTTGGTGCGCTGTGCGAATGGCTAGAGAGGGTTGTTCTCTGTTTGGTGATTCGCATAGCGAATTCGGGCGTCGTGCGACTGGGGGTTACCTGAGAAAAGGCTAAATTAATTCGAATAGTGAATTTGGGGCGCTATGCGAGGGTTTAGGGTGTGATAATTTGTATTAGAATTTTTAGTTTAGCATAGCGCACAAACTTGGTGCGCTATGCGAATTTTAGCTGTCCCCTTGTCAGGAAAATTCGCCTAGCGCATCAAGGGTGGTACGCTATGCGAATTTTAGCTGAAAAACACTCCCTCCGTCAGGAAAATTCGCTCAGCGCACCAAGGGTGGTGCGCTGTGCGAATTTTTGTTGTCTTGCCTTGCATTTTGGTGTGCTGTGCGACCTGGTTCAGTGGGTTTCACAGTTTTCCTCATCTGTTTGATGTTGTTTGACTGCCAAGGTGTATGTATGTCTATATAACTGATTTGGGTGGCTTGATTTTGCAACATGATTGAGGGTATGTGTATTGTATGTGAATTATAGTTTGAAAGTATATATGAAACAAAGTTGTGATTAGCGTAAGTGCAACAAGTATGGTTAATGGACGTAATTCCATGGATCTCAAAGGGAGGTCACATGGTGGTGCCCTATAGTGTTGGACGTAATTCCATGATCTTCAAGGAGAAGATTCATGGTGGTGCCCTTAATGTTTAGAATGATTTGCATGGTAGCTCAGTATTGGGGGTTTTCCTAACGCTCCAATGGTCTTTCAATCTAAAGTAGAGAGGATTGTCCATGTGGTGAGGAGTAGCAGGAGGTCCTAGTCTTGGGTGCTTCCAGTATGACCCAAGGTGAGTGATAACGGACTAACCTCGTGAGTGTGGTAGGGTGAAACCCATTGGCAATGGCTTTGCAAAGCAGTAGAGGCCACCACGAGTGCATAACCCACCATAGCTCGGCAATCATTCTAGTCCGGACGAGTCAAGTTTAAGTGTAACAAGTCAAGTTTGTATGGTCTAGTATCTGTATTTAACTGTCTATTGTGTATGATTGCTATAACATGACTTTTATATCTAGCTCACCCTTGTTTGTGTGTTTGTGTTTGCTTGGGTATGCTTTCTGTTGCAATGATCATCCATTTGGATGTGAGCAGAGGCGGATGAGTGCCTCTGGAGCAGGCTTTGGAGGAAGACGATATTGCTGCTTAGTCTCCTTAGGGTTCTATTATTGTTTTTTTGTATTTGGATTCAGTTGTTATGAATCCACCTGTGATTCCTACCCTTTTGAAATACTCCATTTACTTAAGTTTTAAATTCTGTCTCGTTTTGAGATGACTGTCAGCTTAACTTTATTTACAGTCTACTCTAACTGTTCTCTCTTATTTAAATGTGGAGTTACTATGTTATATGTTGATATATAATCTCGGATGTTACATTTATATTCTTTAAATTTTGATGCAAAATTAAAATTTTTCTGTCTCAAATTTTAATTTATTTTGTTCTCTAAATTTTAAAATTAATTTAATATAATTTTTTAAATTAAATGACATTAATATTTTTTACATATTAAATTAAGTTATAAACTAACATTTAAATTATAATAAATGATATAAACAAGTTAAATACGTAATTTTGAAACAAACCTTTTAATACATAAAACATACAATGTAGTTAAATACAAAAAATATTATATGTATTACTAATTATTAAAGTTTAAAACCATGTTTCAATTTAAATTTAATTCATAGGTCAAGATAAAATGAATATTACTATTAAAAATCCATAACACCCAGATATGTGTATGGTGCTAATGATGAATATATGAATTTCTTGAGTCCTAGCTATTCAAAAGTTTTGAAAAATCGAGATAAAGAACTAACAATACTTACATGGATGAATGACTAGGAAAGACTAGAGCTTACATAAGGGGTGAAACCCCCCAGGTAACGGGGGATGGGACAGGGCTGCATTAGTCCTTTCTCTGCCGTTCAAAATCTAAATGTTGCCCAAGTCGTCTTCTTTTTTATGGCTCCAAAATTCTTCTTTTCACTAAACCTCATATTTTCCAACTCCAAGTTATGCAGCAGCACACTGTGTTATAGGCGGCGGTGATAAGAACGACGATCGAGTGGTAGAATCCTTAACCAGGTTAGCGTTTATTTCAATTACTTTATACTATGTTTGCCTTCTTTTAATAAATCGACAATACCGATTCTTTTGTGCTGCTTTTGTTTTCTGTTGATTCTTAAAAATATATATTCAGTCTTTTTTTTTTCCCTTTTCATCAATTTCTGTTTGCTTTCATCTTTTGCACTATTTTTTGTGATTACCCATTAATGTCAGGCTTTATCAGGTTTTCTGATATGTGAAATTTATGATTTTTAAGGTGTTTTCAGGATAATTGAAATCTTGCTTGCAATTAATGGCAAGTTTGTGCCTTTCTGACTGCCCTAATGTTTGTAAGAGTAATGGGTTGTTTAGTTCTTTCCTATGGGGATTGAGTTGAATCTTTGATGTTCCAATTTTAGGTTTTGGAAGGAATAGTATTTTAGTGTTTTGAAGTAGAATTTAAAATAAACTGATAAGTGTGGAGTTTTTAATATTTGTTTATTTCTTTGTTGTTTAATGACTTTATGATTGAAGATGAGGTTAGAGTAATATGAACCCTTGTTCTCGGTGTTGGAACTCTTCCATTTGGAACACTTTTTATTGAGCTTTTCTTCATCCTTTAAAGTATTTGGCTTGGGAGATTCTATTATGTTTTTGGTTTCTTGGTTGTTCTTCTATTTCTAATTATTGTTTGTGCTTAAGTAGTGTGTGTTGTCCTAACTTATATGCATCTATGTGTGCAAGATTGACAATGATGATGGAAGACATTCTTTGCTTCAGGTTCTGTGGCTCTTTACGTATTCCTATACTCCATCAACGACTTGGTCTTTGACCTGCAGAGTTTGAGTGGACCAGTCTCAGCCAAGCTTTTACCTTGGCTATTCACTGTTCATGGCCATTGCAACCATGTTGTCAACAGGCACCAGCAGCTTCCTTATGTCATCTGTAAAGATAGATGAGGTTCTTGAAACTATGCAAAAGGTTAATTGGTATAACTTCTACCTAGTCGGTTTTGTATCTTGATCATATTGCAGATTTTGTATCTTGATCAGATTTTGTATCTTGATCATATTGCAGAGGAAGACAACAGATGATGTTTCATTCTTTGTCTAAAATTGTTGTCAAACAGTTTTATGTTGATGGAATCTGCAGTTTGTTCTGCTTCTGCCTGTTTGCGAGTTTCTTTAGAAGGTTGTAATTCAAACTATCTCATCTCATTTTAATACCGTAGAAAATTAATGCTAATTAGATATCTGGTTTCAGAACATGTTATGATACTCACAACGCTTTTGGGTTTCTAATTTTCTTTGTGGATTGAAGGATGGAAAATGACCTAGTATAAGATAGGAAAAGTGACTTATTATATACTATCAAGGATTTTATTTACACTTGATTGTTTGCATTTTTTCTTTCAGAATATTATTGTATCAATTTTATTTTAGCAGGAACAGCTTGTACACGTGAGTTAATAATTGTTAATTAATTTACCGAATTTGTAAGTTGAAACTAACCTGTGTTTACTATGAATTTTATGAACTAGACGTGCTGATAATTGGTCTTTCTCTTTCATTTGAAAGAGCATAAATATGAGAAATATCTTAATTACATGGTTTCAGATTTTCATTTGTTATGAAATAGGTGATGATTGGTGAGGTGAACTTTCAGCAGGAAACCTGAAAATCAGTGATCCATAAATTTGTGATGTGTTCATAGTTTGTGATACATAACTACACCTATTAATCTGATGGTTACTTGAGATTACATTTAAAAAATGATTCTGCAACTATTTCTAATTCTTTTTTCTTAAACACATTATGCAGTCGAATAACATGTTCTGTTGAAGGATAAATTGTTTTGTAAGTCTAATTTTAAAAGATTAATATATTTTTCATGTTTAAAAAGAATTCCAGAGTTAACTAAGAACTTTTGTAGATTTTTTTATCATGTGAACCTTTTTTAGTAGAGGGTATTTTGATTTTGTGATTTTTTACGAGCAAAATCAAGTTTGGTGTACTGAGTGAAATTGATAATTCTAACCTTACTAAAAACACACTATTTAACTTTATATATATATATATATATATATATATATATATATATATATATATATATATATATATATATATATATATGAGTCAATCATTCGTTAATAATGTTAAATAATAACTAATTGGTATGCACGTCTCATTAGTTGTCCTTATATTTAGGGACTACATTATTATTATGTGATTTTCTTTCTTAAACAGCAAATCAAACAACGAAATAAAAAGTTTATTACAAGAGTAAGCTTTAAATTATTTTTAAGCAAATTTTAAACTAGATTATTCACTTAAAACAGTATTCAATTAATTACTGGTATAGCTAATTATGTAATACATTTTTTTAAGGAAAATGATGTTTTAAATGTCGTAATAATTAGTTCATTTACAAACTTTCCAATAATTTTATCTTATTTGCCTTTCCGGTTAATAACAAGATAATTTATTTGAATTTGTTATTATATCATGTATTAGATGGAGATCAAACTATTATGATATTATTAATGTTGCAAGTGACATGAATTATCATATGCAGATCTAGGTAAACCATGTCATAATTAAACTGTGGCGTTTATAAGATTGTTACACCTGTAAAAAAAAGTTTCATTATAATTATTAACTATAACTTTTATAACTTTTATTCTAATGATGCAATAAATGAATGAGGCTTAATCTATTTACAGAAATACTAAACCATGTCATATTAAAAATCAATGTAAGAAAATATATTTTTGTTACGTTGATGCATTAAGTTATATATTATTTTTGTGTAAATGCATTAAGTTATAAACTCTGTTCAAACGTAAAAGAGCAGATTTACGTGGGTTATTTTCTCACCAAACATGAAAATTGTGACGTGAAAAAGTGTTTTTCTATTACTGAGACAACACAACACAAAAAAGACATGGGAAAATGAGATATTATTTACACAAAAAGTGTTATTTATCCAATCTTATGAGAAAAAGTTTTATTAACCATACATCATGACTAAGCACTTAAATAAGTGACTCTCAAGTACCTACAAACAAAATTTTAAAAATCCAACTCAAGTCATGCTACAAAACTAATGCCAACTTGTTTTGTGAGAAAATTCGCATTTTCTGAACTTACATGAAATTTGTTATATTAGTTTAAGGGAACATTTCAAATTATTATTTTTATCAATGGAACTATGTTTCCTACCTCTATTTCTAAATTACCGAGCATTCTTATCCTACGTACCACAAAAACTAAACACATTATAAATTTGATGGGTCTTTTAAAAGGATTTACAAGAGTGACCCAACACCAATAGAATACAAACTCAATCCACACAAGACATTAACATCGTTGTCTTAAACTTCTATTAGAAAGATCTGTATTATACTCGTCTAAATTAATTAAATATAAATTTTTATAGATCTTTTAAAAGTAAATTCGCATGAAAGACTTAATATCAATTAAACACGAGTTTAACCTATATAAGGTTTGAGATAATAATCTAAGTTCATAAGAGAGCAACTCATTAAGACGTTAGGAAGAAGATAAAGTTGACTTCAAAAAGACTTTGAGAAAAGAAATAAATTTTGCGATGGGAAATTAAATTTCCAATTAAAACATGTGCTAAAAAAATTTATTACTTTATTTTTTTCACGTCAGCTTAATAGCATTGAAGTTGGCATTAATATTTGGCTAAACCAACACAACTCATAATGAAAAATATTATTTTAAAAAACTAAATGAAGCTATCCTTGATTACATTTAATTTATATTAATTCGCTTTTAACTACACTATAACGATATTATGATTATTATTATTATTTTAACATCAGTTTAAAATCCGTTTAACCAACTTTATATATTATATATAAAGTTAATTTAATCTTAATTTTTTTTAAATTATAATTGTAGTTCTTTTAATATCTGTTTACAATAATTTTAATACGATCTATCTTCAAACTAGAAAACCATGTCCTAGCATCTCCTCTTCGTCCTTCTTACAGTCACATTTACTTTACTTGTATAATTTTATCCCATTCAAATACTATTTAAATTTTAGTCTATCATATATAATTTAAATTTTTTTAAAACTTAACATACTAAATTAAATTAATAAGCATAAAAAAAGTTTTGTTTTACTCAAACAATTTCTTTACTCTATTCCTCATCGTTTTATTTTTATATCTGATTAAAATAAAAATAAAGTATTCAACTTTCAATTATAAGATATTATAAACTCATATACTGAGTTGTATTTGAATAAGCTAATCATTGTATATTTTGTACACAGTTAACAATTCAAGGGGTCTAAAGATACACATTTTAATGTATGAGCATCATGGCATAAACTAGTATGATATTTTAAAGGAGTGAGTGGAGTTTGACATATTTAAGGATGCTCAAATTGTGGTTGGCACAGGTCTTAATATTAAACATGTCATTCTCAAAATGAAGTACGTTTTCCTCGGAGACATGAACTTATGAACTCAGCTATAGTTGTACCCAGGCAACATACATCAACTAGTGCAGCATCTTTCACAGACAAAAGTCTTCATATACGCACTCTTGTCTCTCCCTATTTACTACATTCAACTTTCACACTGCAGAGACGTTTGTTTATGTATTTATTTATTTATTTTGGAGTTTACTCTACACAGTTTAAAATTGCATGCACTGTTGATACACAATACTAGGTAGCTACTAGATGAACATGCATTATGTATGTCCGAAAGTACGCAAGGGAAACCACACCCGTGATTGTAGAACGCGTTTCACAGTACATATGATAAGACTGAGAAAGATGGATTGGCATGCCATTTTTTGCATTCTGCATGTTTAAATTCGGTGTTGGAAAATGAATGTGTGTTTGTTGTGGATTTTCTGAAAACATTATATATGTTTTTATTTATTTATTTTTATAGAGAATTATGTGTATGTGTTGTGATTTGTTAAGGTCTTGTACAAGTTTGAATGAATCATTCCTGCTCATCGTGATGTTGAAGTAATTCCAAATGCATCAAGTCGCAAGTAGTCCCCACTGGAAGCCTTTGTAAAAGAAATAACTTTTTGAAAGGTCATAGTTTCAGGAATGCTATTCCTTCTAGCTTGATTCTTCCCGCTGTAATTTATCTAAGTGTCCATAAAGATTCCAAAGCAATCATAATGTGCCTCTGTTTGCCATATTGGTGCTTTATTTAGGTACTTTTATGATATGCAAGAAACCTAACTAGCAACTACCTTGGAGGCACACTTAGATATAGTGAATGTAAATTGATATGAAATCCCTCTAATTAGGTGGGTTGAAGTTATTCAAAAGAGAAGAGTTAACAACTATTATTTCTATGGTTGGGCTGATAATATATTTGATGCCTATGTCACATCCACATAATTTTTAACAAAAATGTGTTATATCAAGTCCTTCAAAACATGTTCCTTCTTTCACTAATTTTTTTAAAAACATGTTTTTTTTTTCATTTTTAAATGGATGAAATGTTCAGTTGTTACTATTAGAAATTTATCCTAATCATTAAAATACCCGAAAAAGAAGTAATTGAAATTGTCAAACATAGATGTTTCTAAAGTTTGTGTATAACTAGTTCGGTTTATGTCACGTTATCATAAATACAACACTGGCTAACCTAGTGCATTTTAAATAAAACTATTATATTTTAAAAATTTTACTAGTTTACTTTTAAATTTTTCCTACAATTTTTTTCTCTCTTTTATTTTATGTTATTTTGAATAAACAATCAATTTCTAACTATACTGATCCAACTTGAACCATGTTCTTCTTGTACGGATACATGAAGGGTATATGTTGTTCATGATTCTGTTGGTATAAACTGTTAGATACAGTTCATGGGTAAGAGCTTTCCTTCTTCAAAATTGTCCAATGGACAAGAGAAAGGAGTTCTCCATACACAAGCACGTGAAAGAGTGAAGAAACTGAAAGAACAAATCCAATTGGATAGTTCCATTTCTGCATTTAGTTTCTAGCTAGTTAATAACTATTTTGAACAACTAGGATAGCCTGACTTTTAAATTGCTTAATTTGTCATAAGCCTTTGTTGGAAGAAAAACATTATAATATATAATCAAATCATGTATGGTTGACTTCATGATAGTTAAGTTTCGAAACCTATGAGACTTCAAGATTAATGTTAACTATTGAATGAGTACCAAAAAAGTCAAAAGAAATGGACAATGAGAACCCTCTAGTTACATGGCACAAACGATGTGCCTATAATATGTCTAATCATGTCGTTGATGACTTTAAAAAAAGACAGATTACAAGCCTGATCAACTTAATTGATTTAGACAGATCAAGCATCTTTCCTACTTTTAGAATTTTATTAATTATAATCACTATTTTATGTAGTTAAAGCAGTCACTTTTTGAAATACTAAGAAAGATCTTAGGAACTGTCTAACTCAATCTCACCTATGCATTCAAATACAATCAAAAGTACAATTTTTAAGGAAAAAAATTATTCAAAAAAACATGCGAAAAGTGAATGAGAACCTCATATCCATTCCTGACATAGTTCTGGGTATTAAATAGGAGCTACTATGCATATCTACAAGGATAGAGTTAAAAAGAGTTGTCTATATGTTTGCTAGATGTATGCCCTGTTTGCTGTTGCATATGACAACAGCTGTTCTTTCCTAAACCTCATAAAAAGAAGAAATTAAACACAACTTTCTCTTCCATTCATATGTTTAATTTTACTTCATTAAATTTCAAAATAAATTATTTTAAAAACAAAATTTGAAGTTTTGCAGTTACTCTATATTTCTTTAATACCATCTTTATCAGTTTATTTATATTTTAGTTCCTATGAATAGGATAGGATTTATCACATTTGTAATTTAGGTCTTTGATAATCACAGCACGTCACACCGACCCAGGGCAAAAACAAAATTATGCAGAGACAGTCCTGCAATGCAGAAACTATTAAATGCAGTCCTCTGCAACCCATTCACCACTGTTATGGCCTTTCACTCTCATGCATAGTATTATAATACGTGTGTGCAAATCCATTCACCGCTGTTATGGCCTCTCACTCTCATTCATGTTTTATATACATGTGTACAAAGGCACACACAGCACAGCTTACTAAAATTTCAAAACCCCTCACATTTTCCTATATCTTTTGCCTGCACCTCTTAACTCTTTTCTATACCTGATAAGTTTCATATGGTATCTTCTCTGTCACCGCTTCCACCGATCAATCATCTAAAATTCCGAATTATCTCTTCTGCTTCAATTTTTTTTCTACTTTCTTTTTCTTCTTTCAATGTTTATACTAGTCACCAAGTTAGTAAGCAAAAATATTTTCTTTACTATGCTAGTTCTCTAAATTAAAGAAAAACTAAATAAACAATTGTTTTCTTTTTAATTGTTATTTAAATTCTTAATCTTTTCTTTATAATTCAAATACTTAAATGGTAATAATAATACATATTTAATAAAAAAATCATTTTAAAAATTTAAATAAAACTCTAGATATATTTAGGAATTTATTTAAGTTTTAGCAAGACTTAATAAAATACAATAAGTGTTAAATTAATCCTTAGCATCTACATAATATATGAGAACACATGTTTAATCATTCTATACATTAATAAAATCATTTTAAGAATTTAGCAAAGAGTAGTAAAAGAATTAAAATACAAATTTAATTGCCAAAGTAATTATATCATGCACGGTAGGTGCGCATATACACCCAACTTACTGTTAATTTGTGATGTTTTAAAAAATAAAATTGTTTATCTAGATTAAACAAACTATACAAAAGAACAAGAAGAGTAATTTGAATTTTTAATGAGATTAAAATAAAAGAAAATAAATGGTTCAAGAACGAAAAGTAAAATTAGTTGAGACTAAAAACAATGTTTTTAACTTTTTTTTTTTATAAATATAAACTAAAAGTTTATAAAATATTGTAAACATATAAAAAGAGGTGTTTGGTAAAATTATAGATCTTTTGTACGTTTTTTACTTTAGCTTTGAAGAACAAATCACAGAGATAGAGGCTCCCTCACGCATGCAAGATAGGTTGGCTGCTAGTTACCTGTGATCTTTTTCCGTGTAGAAAGTTAGAGGTAGAGCTAGCCATGCATCCATTTGTAGCTTGACACTCTGAACTGTGTTCCCGTGATACAGTGACATCTTAGTCCTTTTTTTCTCAAATTAATTTATTCATATCTAGTTTTTCTTTGAACAAAAAACCTTCATAAAAATAGTTATCCATGTTTTTTTTACAAGATGTACATTAAACATTATTCAATTATTATGTTGTCTTGTTGTCTTGTGGTTGTTACTACATGATTACATTGTCTTGTGGTTGTGATTATTTTAAATTAAGATTTAAGTGTCTACCTTCCTTTTATAATCATTTGTAAAAAAAAATGTTTCATACAAAATAGCATTTAATTTTGACATGGTTTGTATCTAGAAAAACATAAAATTGGTAATTTAGTGAAGAGACTATCCATCTATTTGTACTTAGAAAGATATGATGTTTCATACAACAATTTTTGTTTAGTGTGATGAAAAAGTTATTATATTGTATAAATATATAATACTATTAATCTTAATTCTATGGAAAAATTTATCACATGTAAGAGATTGATTTAATAGTATAAGCTTATATCTCATTATCTCTCCAGGATTATTCATCTTCTTTGTCCTTATTTAATGTTTGATTTTCAATCTTGCATTAATGTAATTATCTGTTCTATTTTCCGCTCTCTCCTCCGTTTCATCTTCCAATATCCTCCCAGTTCCCAAATTTATATATTGTTGCTTTTTTATCGATTAAGTTTGCATACAGTCTAGGTGTTTCTTAACCATCTACCTTCCCACATCCTTATATTAGTTCACGTGTTTATTTTTCATATTATTTTATTATCAAACCAATTAAGTTGTTTCTCTATATTGTTAAGATAAAATCGTCTATAAAATAAATCGTCTAAACAACCTAAGTTTTGATGTTTAACAAAAAAAACATTAAACAAAACATTGTTGTGTATGAAAAACTGTTTAAAGCAATAACTTCTAATGAAGAAATACTTTATAACAGTTGAAACAAAGTTTATAAATAGCATTTTTTAGACAAAGTTGTCTAAATGAATTAGAAAATCATAAATAATGTCTAAAAGAAGTATCTCTTTTCAAAATCATCTAATATATTATATGAGCAAAACAAGCTAGAATCTCATGAAAATAGAAGTCTATATTTTATATAACACTAAGGTTAAAAGAAATTTTTATTCAATACAGTGTTATATTAAGCAAAACTTTCTAAACAAAACATGGTCTAATGAATGACTACTAGACACTATAGTCTTTGAAAAAGCATCTCATGTTTATATCACATGATGGTTATATATGCTATATGTCTTACCAAATGATGCATTTATGAATGAAATGATAAATGATAACGCATCGTATAAATCATTTTCTCTATCACATCGTATAAGCTCAAGTTTTGCTTATGGTTATGAGAAAAAGATCTGACCCCTGTAAAGTAGACTAAAGTCTAACTTCACATCTAAAGACTACCAGCTTTCCAGAAGTCAACTTCTTTATCTAACGATCATTGTTCAAGAGAAGTTATATATAGAAGAAATCTTGAAGAGAAGAAGATGATGATAACGCAAGAAAGATAACACAAGAAGAATAACAACATGGAAAGAGAATAGAAAGAAAAGTTTGATGTAGTCTAAAGCTGAAGAGAATAAAACACTTTTCTAGATATGCTGTCTAGGTTTGAAATCAGGACTGGTTAAACTTGGCCTAGTCATGTTGACTAGGGAACCAGGAGTGTTGAGAATACTTGTTGTAAATCAGGAATAGTTAAGTTCGATGTAGTCATGTTGACTAGGGAACCAAGAGTAGTGAGAATACTCGATGTAAACTTGAAGAGTTAAAACTTATTTAATCTTGAAAAAGATTAGTGGTACCTCTCAAAAGTTCTTAAGGAGAAAACTGCATATAGTTCATATAAAATGAATCAATATAAAAATTGTATTAATGTTTTTTATTTAAAACTTTTACAAAGTCTTTTTAAACATTATCGTCTGAACATATTCTTATTTACTCATGTTATAAAAACCAGTATCTAAACATCTTACAATTTTACAAGTTATTAGAGGTTGTTTTATAAAAAATATTATTCACCCCATCTAACCTTCACCTATGTATTATCCTAATACATCTATCTCTCTGTCACACAGACTCTTTTCTATCATCTATAATGTTGTTTCAATTTTTCCAACTCCTATATTTTGATTCCATCACTTCCCTCCACCACAAGACGTATTTTCATCTTTACGTTCTCCATTTCCATTTACCTAATAATGCGATCATAAACCAATTTAGCTCTTTCTTACATAATCTTCCATCTTCCTTTGGCATATTTTCTTTTTTCCCACTTAATTCACTTTATTTTATTTCATTCATTCTAGCATCTCCATAAGAATTTGAATATTAAATCTAATTTATTGATGGGCTTAGATGTAATTT
This sequence comes from Vigna angularis, assembly GCF_016808095.1. Lineage (NCBI taxonomy): Eukaryota > Viridiplantae > Streptophyta > Magnoliopsida > Fabales > Fabaceae > Vigna > Vigna angularis. The sequence continues at coordinate 10,457,165 of NC_068970.1, read as the reverse complement.
GGTATGATATAATTTCTTATTACTATTTCATAAAAAAATGCAAGGTATTGTTGCAATTGAAATTAGTAATTTTTTTTATTAACAAAACAAAAATATAGAACAGAACTGTTAGGTGTTGTCTTAACCTTGTATAAAGTAATATGTACATATAGTTAACAATATCAAATATATAACTCCTTATCCTATTCCTTAGCAAGTTAATTAGTTTTTGGTCTATCACTTTGATCTATTTACACATCATATATGAAAACTAGTCCAGAAAATATTGCAATATTACTTTTCCATATCGTTACAAGTTTTTTTTGTCACACCTTCCTAGAATGTTCTTAAAAAAAACAGTGTGCTCCTTTTCCATGTATTTGTTTTCTTCTTGGTAAATGTCTTCTTATCCATGATCACTTGTTATTCCTCATTCTTTTGCACAAATATGTGGTACTACTGTTTTTATTGTCATTTCTCCTTTATGTTGCAGGATGAATAATATACACGAAATTTCACTCAAAGACACACTTTATCATTAACCCGCTAATTTCTATGATACACTTTGTCCACACACATTCTTCTCCAGCACACCTAAACATGTTGACAACCCACCTCATTAGATTAAATGCAAATATTTGTGTGATATCTTCATAACTTGCAAACTTATGTTACGTGGACCAACACCCAAAATCACCTCAAACATAACTTTATAAACCATGAGAGCAAAGTATATAGCGGGTAGAATATGACCAAAATCAAGGATTTATATTGATATTATCATTCATGCTAATTATACACTCACAATTCCTATTATTACCTCAGGTTTTAAATTTGTTATGGGATTAAGACAACAATCATGAAATTTAGTTGATGATTTTAACTTTTCATAAGCAAAACACATTTGACAATCAATTTGCACTTTTTATTTATGCTTGGACAGTTAACCTATGTTCCTTCACTAATTAGAACATCATAATATTATTAATAAGTAAAGTGTTTACTGGTTATTAAATTGTTAAATTATTTACATCTTATAATTATGTTCATTACATTTTTAAATGTAAAAACAGAAAAATTTAGTTACACAACTTAATAAATAAAATGTACAAGACTTTAGGGGCATAAACTGTATACATGTAAATCAATTTTGTTGTTCTTTAAACAATCCTCCCTAGTAAACGGAAAAATTATATCCCACAATGTTACATCCTGTAAATAAATACTAAAATTAAAAAGTTCATTTGCATAACCATTATCTTCTCTATTTATATTGTCACCAAAATTTTTGTTGTCGTCAAGATATTCTGAACAATGTAACCGTATACTTTCATCCATGTAAAATAATCATAACGTTATATTCTAACCAAATCTATCTCCCTCTTTTACCTTGATATTTTATGGTGTCATGATACCATATAGCTCAGTTTGGAGCTCAACTTTTGATCTCCAAATTTATTGGATAGCATAGGATTGTTTCATTGACATTTTGTGATTCTTAATGATTTCTCTTCCTACCTGTTCTAGTGTTCATTTTCCTAGATATTGCGAGAAACTTCTTTTATTAACATATTACAAGCATATGACACCATATGCTGTTAAGGTGATATAGACATTTACAAATAAATAATGTTGGTGTGCATAATCACGTGTTGATGTGGATCTTTGTCATACTGCATTTTGAATTATATTCTTTCAATATAAGATGATGTGGGACATTCTGATAGATGCAGTTATGAGTGATTATCCCCTTAATTTTTATAAAGTTTTATGCCATAAAGTTTATAAATATATATATATACATATATAAAGAATAGTAAAAGTATTTTAATCCATAAAGAAAATAGCTTTGTATAAATTTGCACAACATTATGATATAATATTTTATAATATTCTTAACTGTTAGAAAATCAACCTCCCAAAAAGAAAAACTCTATTCCTATATGTTTTTAATGAAATTTTGTTCTAAAAACAACTTAATGAGTTTAGAAACTCTGTTTCATTGTTTGATTATGACAAGATAATGTTACACCTCTTTCATAGATTCATCACTGTTTTACTCTACTACAATGTTACTTTGATACATCAAAGATAAGAGTCATCCTTTCTCCTGTTAAATTACATGTTCTTCAAAATTATTTCTTTGATTGAAATATTTATTTTGATTCCATGGTCAACAGTTCATGTTGCTTTTATATGTATTTTAATTTTTAATCAGTGTTAAAAATGTTCTCATTAATGTGATGTTTTAATATTATTCTTTAAGTATTAATAAATATATCTCTCATTCACAAAATCATAAATTTTTCTCTATAAATTTATTCTAAAATAAACAATTAAGCTTTGTAAACTATAGAAAGTTTCACTAAACAGAGATTTAGTGATAAAATAAAATGATTGGTATAGATAAGAGGTTGGAAATTATAAACTAATAAACCAAAAAATATTACAATCTCATTAACCTCTACTTTACTAGCTTATATATATGGTTTTGAAAAATAATAAATTCACATGAAAAATAATAGTTACGACTCTTTACAAGACATTAACGGGTGGTCCGATAATGACCCGATAACGAGTGGAACAACATACCCATAAACAATAAATATCACTAAGATAGGCTCTAACCATAACTCTAATACCATGATATGAACTTTAAACCCAACTCAACCTCACAAAACCGGCTTATAAACTGACCTTATCTTTAATCGATGTGTGACTTCCAATATGTATGTTGTTGATATAGGATATAATGTGTGCAGATTAAAAGGAAATATATTAGGAGTTAGTTGTTAATTGGTTAGTTGGTTGTGAGACTTTTATAAAAAGGCAGGGAGGTCTTGTGTGAGAAAGTTTTTGGATAATTTTGTAGATTGAGCTTTGGCTCTTTGTGAAGGAAAACCCTTGGAGGAGAGAATGTCTCATATTTTTGTATTCTTTGTTTACAATAATAATACAATTTTTTTCCCAGTAATTTAGTAAGTAAGTCTGTGCTGTTTTGAGTGATAGATAGATTTCTTGACCAAAGAAGTCTATCAAATTGGTCTGACATGTTGGATCAAAGGTTGTGAAGGAAGATGTAGGGAAAGTTGAATACGTTGGAAGGAAGGATGGATGGGAGAATGAATGCGTTGGAAAGGCGGTTTGACTCGACGAAGATGACGATAGAGGAATTGAAGGTCGAGGGATGCTCTAAGAACTTTAAGAAATCAACAAAATTCTTGGAAGAAGATCTTAGAACCAGGACATGAGTTTTTTTTAATACCTCTTCTGCTCTTGTAAAACATATTCTCTTCTAAAACATATTCTCTTCTAATCTTTATGATAAATCTTTTTTTCTCTTCATCTCCTACAAAAAGTTACTTTCTCTTCTACATAGCTTCTTAGTCTTAGAAATTTTGAAAAGTGATAAATGAAATATAGGTAAACACGTCAAAATTGATTTCATTGAATATATTCTTTGTATATGAGACAAGATTGTATGCTTCTATAACTTTAGTTTAGTTGCTAAATTTACAAAATGAAATTAGTTTCTACATTTTCCCTTTAGATATTAGTCCCAATTAAAATATCATATTAGTGAATGAAAAATATAACTTTAAAGTATAGATTATCAACCATTTCTTATAATATTCGACTCCCAACTCAAATGGCCTTAACCTAATTCATCTTTAGTCGTGATACAAATTTATAATGCCTAGTCTTATTGATTTCTATATTTTTTCTAGATGTTTTTCTTAAGAAAATTATGTCACTGGTAGAAAATAGTGATATTAGAACATAATATAAGATTGGTTGTAGTGAGACCAATTTAGTTCAAAATGCAAAGACAATTTTGTAAGTACGTACAAATATTTTAAATTGGTTATAAGGAGAATCAATCTAATTTACGCACATTAGATCGGTTATAGAAAGAACATATCTAATATTTATATATCAGATTGGTTAAAGAAATAACCAATATAATATGTCTTATTCACTATAAAGGGTGAAAATTCTTTTCACTTTTCAAATTTTCTCTTCTTGTGCTCCATTGTTTCTTTTTTTCTTCGCTGTAAAAAAACAATAAAGTTCTATTCTCTTCCAAGTCACTCACCACCAAACAAACTATCAAAGCATTTATATTTAATTTTTATGAATTATCATAAATGCAAATATTGTTTAAATTGTTTCTATAACATAATAGAAGCTAAAATGCAAGATTCATATCAACTAAAAATTAAATCAAGTCTAAATTAAAGAAGAGTTGCAATGGGTATCTTTCAAGTTTATATAAAGAATTAAAGAAGAACAAACTTACACTTTACAATTCTTTCTATATTCAAGTGATCTTATAATGTCATTTATGAGTGTGCGTGTAATTTTTCATGATTCTTCATTTTGTGTGAAATATATGTTGTGAGTTTACATTGTGCTATTTTTAAGAGTGTTTTTTTAATATCTGAAAAGTCTTAAGATTGTGAAACTAAGAATGATTTGTGTACTCTTAATAATAATGATTTGTTATAATCTGGAATAGTTTATGTTATAACCTTATCTGAATCTAAACAATTATTTGTCTATGTATTTAATGAAACTTGAAACAGGAATATACTAATAATATAATTTTGTTTAGAGATTTTTTATTATTTTATTTCAATTATGCACATAGAGTAAAATGTAAGAATTTGATATAATTGATGATGTCTATTATTGAATTTTTATTTCACAAAAAGAAAGATTTTCGCTTAATCTCTATTCATTAAAAATCATATTTGTTCACAGTCACATGTTTTCATTTTTAAGAGATGATGCAGCTCCACTTAGTTCAGAATGGTGCAATCACGATAAAATATAAATCCATAAAAACAAAAATAGAGAAAAAAATCTAAATAAAACGACAATCTTCATTGACCAAAAACAATGAGATATATCTAATTTCTGGTAACAGTACGACTAGTTTACACGTGTTTAGGAATTTATGACAGTTGAACGGTGCTAGAAAGAAGATGGAGATTGCTTTCTTGTTCTTTATCTCTACCTCTTCCTTCTTTTCATATCCATATTATTGTTTCCTACTTTGGGCAACTTTACTCTTTATCTTTATTTATCACATTTTTTAAGTTTTTCAGGGGGCTCTACACACAGAATAAATCTCCTAGATTAAAAATACATAAATTTATTCATTAAAAATTAAGAAAAAAAAAATACATATATGGATAGAAAATATGATTGATGTCTTTCTTTTCTAAACCTATTTTGAGAGTTGTTCAAAAATTCATCTTTACAAAGAAAAGAAATTCTCCAAAACTCTAAATGAGACAATTTTCACAAAGATCCAACCAAAGGAGGATGAGTATCCTCTCACTATGTCTATCTGTACGTGTGTGTTAGAGAGAGATTTTAGATTTGATTTTGAGGACAATAAATCCCACTTTTTACCATGAGTGTTTTAAAAAAGAAAGATATCATAAACCAGACAAATATCAAAATTTATTAACTCTTAGGATGAAATCTAAAAGATTACGATGACAGTATCAGAAGCTAAATGCCAGAAAAAGAATGCATTGTAGGCAACACTTTGATTAATTAACTTTTAAGGAGTCTTTAATAGATTATTACAATAAACATTGAGATATTTTACAAAGAAAAATTCAAAGTGTTAAGAGTTGGGGCTTTTACTGACAGAGCTCATGGTAAGTTCAGGAAGGAAATATGAAAACTCCTATCCATATTAACATGATAAGATCCAGCAGTCAATGGGAAAAGACATTAAGAAAATGATAAAGATATGTGGGTTAGCATTTATCAATAATTACAAAAGGAGGTGATGAAGCAAAGCAAGTTAAGTAGAATTTATTACACCAGACATGGAAAGGGACTGGAGCTAAGTATGCAATGGAACAGTGCTATTAACATAGCTAAATCGACAAAGAAGAGATCCTAATAATGTTGTAACTTTCTCATTTTCTCAGTACCTTTATATTTTCCACGACTTTTTTTCTTTATTTATTTATATATATATATATATATATATATATATATATATATATATATATATATATTTATTTATTGTCGTTTACAATAATTTAGTCTCAAAAGCATTACTATTTTTATATAATTAATTACCTTAAAGCTATCACATTTTAAGTTCTAATAAGTTCAATATCATAGGCTCAGAAATATCCAAAACCATTTTATGCAATTTTATGTTACCGATATGAAGCATTCAAGTGCAGAATGAGTATGGTTTTAGCTAGTCTAAGCACTAGTGTAAATCACATGGTTCATATTTTTCAATGGAAAAAGATGAGAAAAAAAAATAAAAACAAAAAAGCAATAAAAGCTAAAAGCATATGGGGGCAATTTTAGTGGCTCCTAGGGTTTCAACTGTCATATTTGATGTAACTGTTTTGAAGTTTTATGATTGATTTGTTTTGCCCTTGGAAACAAAAGCTGCAAGAAAAAGTCGTTTGGAGAAAATGAAAGACACCCCAGCTAACTTTTTACCACCCAAAATGACAGCAACATTTACTAGATATAGAACATTAAATATAGTCTGTTCTGAAAGAAATACCAGTGTGTGTGTGTGACTGCATGCTGGATAATCTAAACAGAATAAACACAGAGATGTGATTACTATCAGTATATTTTTCTTTGATCTAATCAATTTATAATTTTGTGTCATCAATCTAATCAAATATCAATAATTAATGCACGTATATGGACTACAATATTGGAACTTTTAAGTAATTCTTATATTATAAAATACACAAATTAATATTAATTGTCTGTGTTTTCTTTCAAACTAACCTACCTATTCATTCAAAATTCAGCAGCGTTATTTTATATATTCAGTTTTGCTAGCTGAACAGCAAGAAAAATTAACATTATGATCGTATATAAATATTCATTTTTTTCCCTTGACCCTTTTACATCTTTTCTGCATATATGAGTTCAAGAATGAAGTCAACTAAAATATGTTTACAATATTGCTAAATTACAACTAAATGATAACTTGTTAAATTTTATAGAGTTTTACCTAAGATTTCATTAAAAATTTATATACTAACCATATATAAAAACAAACTTATTAATAATTCACAAGAAAAGGAAATTTTGTTGTCCACTTGTTACCACTACTCTTAAATTTACATATATTACTCGTACAATACTTTTTTTTGTGCTTGATGTCACATCAATAATTTTATTATCTTTTGTTTTCGTTTTTTTAAAAATAGTATAAAATTCATAATATAAAGTATCATTCCTTAAAAATCATGTGCCAAATTCATCAGTAAAAGAAAAACATAAACATGTATTGTAAAAATCTCTGTAGTGTTTAAGAGAGCAGTATAGTATTTAATAGTAAATTTTTGATCGCCCCCCTCGTCCGCTGTGGAGTTGCAGGTTTGTCTGAGAATGGAGTGGTCACTCTCAATCTATCACAATGATATAATATATCTTATTATATTGTACAGATTTGGTAATGCAGCCAAAGCCTTTGCTTTGTGCTGAACTTTTGATGCTTCAATACACTGGACTTTATAAAATTCTATATTCAATGAAAATTACTTCAAACATTGTTTTTTCAGCCTCAAAATTATTATAGTAAAAGTTTATATTCTATATTTAACTGCTTATTTGTGACTCACTACACTGCTACATGATTTTTCTCTTCACAAACCATCACTTATCCTTATTAACATTTATAGATTTTTTTTTGTTTGACCACTAAATTTTTATTATGTTGCATTGCAGAAAAGGTAAACTTAAAAGTAATAAATAGCCTTTTTATATATAGGTGTCACGAGTTACAACAAATCCAGACCTACACGAATATCGTTAATCTAATTACTCAAAATAGAAGTCCACAAATTACAATTCTATTTTTTTATACCCTATCAATATGTATACTGATTTTACAGTTGTCTCTATCTTTCTTTATTACACAGAAAATTAACTTGGTTTCTCTGATTATTCTGAATAGGGTTCCAACTTTGAATTGAAGTGTATAAAAAAATGTTGTCTCGAGTTCATCAAATATACTTGTATGTTTTAATTATCTTTAAAGAAACATAATCATCACCTATATTTTATCTTGTTTAATTCACCCAAAAAAGAAAGAAGTTTATGTTGGTTAATAACAAATTAGATTTAGAATGTAGTATGTTTATGCATATTTTGGATTTTCAACAATTTTTTTCTTATTATATTTCTAGCCCTATATTAAGCTCTATTATTATGAAGGGAGAAAGAAGTAGCCTGTTGATTATCTTGTCTGACACATTGTAGCATGATCTAGTTGAATTATAGTATCACTTCCTCCGTTTTTATTTTGTGTTAATTATTTTTTTGGACAACTAGTAAATACATACAAAAATGATTTTCAAAAAGTGTTTATAAAATTTTCTATTTTATCTTTTTTATTTCTACACTGTATATAAATTAATCATAAATTAGGTGAATGATAAAAATATAAATAAAAAATGAATCAATATTACTTTGAACTTTGAATTAAATAAAAATAAAAATCTTTCAATATTACAACACTTAAAAAAGGATCAAAAGAAATAGATTTCAGGTTTGTTTTAACTGTATTTTAGATTTGATGAATGTGAGATTGTGAACATGATTTAGGATAAAAAGATTAATACTGTTTAGTGCTTTTTTTCCCCTTGTATGTACTTGTTACATTTTATACTTCTGAATTGACCATGTATGATGTTATTTGTCGGAGTAGAGTACCTTTCACTTTAATTCCTAATACTCTTTCTGGTCCTTTCTAGAAAAATCCAATTAACTAATTTATATAAGTAAACGAGATAATTGGTTCATAATGTTAAATGTCTTACGTACTTATTTTTGAAAATAAAAACAACATTTAAAATTAATGTATTCCCCACCAATTACTTATTGATCAAAGAGGAACACTTTAGTTAAGTGTATTCTTTAAAAAAAAATGAATTCATGATATTTTGATTTTGGCAAATAATAATATTGGAGAGTTGGAAAAAAAATAGAGTTTTTGCAAAAATAATTATTGAGCAGTGGAGCAAGTTTTCGAATATGAACTAAAAAGCAGTTTGTTTTCCTTTGACGGACCCAGCATTCCCTGACTGCCGTGGGCACTACTAAAACTACTTTTTTACTCTCTACTTCCTCACTTCTCTTTCTCTTTCCTTCGGATTCCAAACAACCCCTTCTTCTACCTCTCTCTACTCTATTTTATACAACCTTTTCCTTCAGTTTTTACTGTCCTCATATACTTATATATACACACCCCATACACAGCTCACTATCCAACCAAGGGAGGGTTTTCAGAAAGAGAGAGAGAGAATAATTAAAAAGGCCTTTGCCTTCATCTTTGCTATTGCAAGAGAGAAGGACCAGCTATTCAATTACCTTCATCCATCTTCTACTTCCTTCTTTCTCTCTTTCTTCTTCTTCTTTCACCCTCCTTCTTTCAAGAAACTCCAGATCAGCTATGACAACCTGCGGCATCGATGTTGCGCCCGAGCAACTCTGTTACATCCCCTGCAACTTTTGCAATATTGTTCTTGCGGTATCTTTGATTTCAAAGCTAGCTTTTATGATTTAGTCGGAGATCTGCTTTTCGGCTCTTGCATGTTACCTAATTCATACAATATCTTCTTGTTTTCAAATGCCAAACTAATGTATTTTACAGCACGCACACACACACACACAGTACACATACTTGGTTGGTTTCTTTTGCCTCTTTCTTTTCCTTCTTCTGTACACATCCAAGGGCAAAATAATTCAATCAGATCCTGAAAAGAAAGCTACCACTATGCGTGTGTTTGTGTGTGTTTGCGCTTTTGTGAACCAGTGGGTGTGCTGTTTTAATTCCCTCTTTCTTTCTGGGTTCCTAGTTGTTGTTACAGTCATGTCTCCATCTCCGGACTTTTCCTTTTCTCCTTTTCTTTTCTTCTTCTTTTGCAGTCAAATAAAAGTCATATCTGGAGAGGACCTCAAGAAGGTCACACATACACACAAAAACAAAACCATACACACACGGTGTTTTCCCCTTCCCGTTCTGAGCAAGTGCGGGTGAGGCTAATTGTGCCAACTGTGCTAGCTAGCTAGCTGTTTTGAGAAATATTGTAGTTTCCTCTTGAAAACGCCAAAATAGGCACTATATGTTAAAACTGTTGATAGGACAAGTCCTCTCCACCCTTTGATTTCCTATCTCTAACCTGTAACCTAATTGACCTCTCTAGCTTCTGCTAAAATCAACTTCTTCTGAACTATACATCCAGGTGCTTTCTCAAGTTTTTAAATTGGAAAACAAATATGTAAATCTCTTCAGGAGTATTCCCAGTTCTAACATACGAGAATAAACCCTGGATCGTAGCATCTTTCAAGTTGACAAGTTTTCTTTCTTTTTCGAGTAAAACCAAGCTGCACCCTTTTCCTCAAAACCTCACTTCTCAACTTACTTTTTTTTATCTTTAACGGGATGAGATGATCTGAAATATGAAATAATTGCGTGATCTAGTTTAATTTATTTTGTTTTTCATTCTCTGGGTGTTTAATCAACTTTCCTCCTTGTATAATGGAATATTATTGTGTTATGGACACAGGTGAGTGTTCCATGCAGCAGCCTGTTTGACATTGTGACCGTTCGATGCGGGCACTGCACCAATCTATGGTCCGTGAACATGGCCGCCGCGTTTCAGTCACTGTCATGGCAAGATGTTCAGGTAAGGTGCAATATAATAACACATAAATGCCACGTTTCCAACTAATTGGTACTTGATTTTGATGAATACTCACAAGTACTAACATAACACAAATATAAATAAAATAGCGTCTTTGATTTCTGGATCCTAGGGTAGGGTTTGTGGGAGTTATTCCTTTTGACAAAATCGAAGCCCCTCTGGTAGGTTCTGTGTGCTAAATCGAGTATTTCAAAGCAAGCATGTCTGTTATTTCTACCTGAGAAAGAGTACTGAAAGCCCTAGCTACCTGCAGCCGCCATAAGCAAAACCTATTCGTTTTCTTTTTTGCACTTTTAGTAGAGGCGTCAGGTTCTGTCCTAACCCATCAAGGCAACTGAAAATCTATCTATCTCTCTCTCTTCGTGGCTTTTTGAGATGATATACTCTGGGTATCGATTTCATCGACATGTATCTATGTATGTATATGTGGGAAATATGTTATGTTAGCCTTAGCTAGGTTTAATGATTTCTTTTCAAGATCCTTGTCGTCTCCAAGGCAAGCACACTCCTGTGGATCGGATGACTCAATTCTCAATTTTTAAAAAATGGTATCTTGCTCGGTGTAAATCCCTAAAATCTAAGCCCTTCATTTCCACAACTGTCAATCTGGGTTTTCTGTAAGTACTTTCATTCATCTGATTAGTTGCATTTCCTGTCTTATTGCTCAGTGATATTAAAGGCACTTTCGTTTCTCTCTATGAGAGGCCATCATTATTTCTTCACGTCTGAATCACAGTAAACCCACATTTGCTGCTGCCAGATACCTAGTCAGTTAATTTATTCACCCCATTTTTATTTCATGCAAACTAACTGGTCCCCGTCTGGTTTTTACACTCAAACTACTTTTCACATATTTCAATATAAAATCTACATTTTAATCTATATTTATTATTAAAAAAAATACCATTTAACATTAAATTTAATGATTAAAAAGTAAAGAATTCTTCATGTTTATAAGTCATCATGGTGCCACCACTTTAATTGTATATATGGACATGGCTAAGTTTATCTTCCAAGCTTATTATTAAGATTTTCATTTGCAGGGACCCGGGCACTGCAACCCAGAGTACAGGATTGACACTGGCTCCACCTCCAAATGCAACAACAGGATTGCAATGCGTCCACCCCCCACTAATGTAACTGAGGAAAGGGTTGTCAATAGGCGTGAGTATATATCTATATATATATATATATATATATATATATATTACCCTTTACCAAGTTTAATATTCAATCTCAAATTCATCATAGCCACACATATGGAGCCACCTAGTTTCCTTAAATAAAATAAAATATCCACATTGTCATTGACGATATTGATCTCATCTGAGTTGTTATTTTCTTTTCCAGCTCCCGAGAAGAGGCAGCGCGTACCTTCTGCTTATAATCAGTTTATAAAGTAAGTAAAACTTTACGAATAATTTTACTGTATATATAAGATGTAATTGGTTGCATAAAGCACTTTGAAACGTCTTTGTTCTTACGCAGGGAAGAGATTCAGAGGATCAAAGCCAATAATCCTGATATCAGTCACAGAGAAGCTTTCAGTACAGCTGCCAAAAACGTAAGTATCAGATAAAAATCGCTGGAATTATTTTACCCTATTTTAATATATATCTTCTTCATAACTATACTTAATTACTGAATTTTCTCTTTTTAGTGGGCACATTTTCCCCATATTCACTTCGGGCTGATGCTGGACAGCAACAACCAAGCTAAGATGGAAAATGTAAGTACATACACAGAAGCAATTTTTTTTTTATCAGTAAAAAATAAATGAATAAATATAGAACACTTATGAAATACTCTAACCCTTTTTCAAAACATTCACATAAGCAAATATGTCTATTTACATCACTTATTTCAAGAGACAATAGTTGTGATCCTCCGTAGCAACATATTTATTTCATGCTTTTCAATTTTTCTATTAAAGAATATAACACTTAGCAAAAAAATATATCATTAATATTAGCTTTTAATATAGCATCAACCTTTTAACTGGAGAAACAGAAAATGAGTGAATCTGAAGAAGATAAATAAATAAAAGAAAGTGTTAAATTATTAAGTATGGAACGTACTCTTGTTTAAGGATCATTGCTACAAAACTTTGTTTGATGAGATGATATTTGATTTCAGGTTTCTGAGAAGCATTTAATGTCAAGGGCTGCGCTAATGAATAAATGAAAGCTATCTTCATCATGATATCATACTATGGGTCCTGAGTTTCGTTTGAGTCTGTCAAGAAAAAAAAGTCCAACCTATAATGAGTTTTAAGGACAATCTGCACTTTTCTTTTGTTAATGTACTTGTCACTACTTAATTACTACTTGTTCAATGGATGCTTTAATTTCAAGCAAGAATGTTAGTTTCCCTTACCATCTTTTAATAACTTATATTTTCTACCTGTTTAAAATCAAGTATAAAACATATATACTTGATCTTCTTGAGCTTTATGTATAATCCTTTGTTTGGAGCACAATATATTGACATTTTCTTTAAATTATCATAGGGTAACTATTCATATAAATAGATTTATTTTTAAACGTGTTAGTTAATACACTTCTACTGCATCATTATTTTATTGCGTAATCTATGTTAAAAAATTATAGTGAAAATTTATATTTTAACACCTTTACCACTTCAACTTTATTTTAATATATAATAATATATAAATTCAATTTAAAAAATAAAAGTATGATTAAAATATTAATATAATTAATTATTAAATGACTGTTTATGGATTGTTAAATTATTAATTATTGCTTTAACTATATTACATGTATTCAATTATTAGTCATAAATGTGTTTAATTTATTTGTTAGAAGAAAAGAAAATTAAATAATAGAAGTAAGAGTGATTAAGTTAGTGTCATCAACTAAAATATAAATGTCATTAGACCCCATACCACATCATGGTACCGGCACAATTCAATTCAAAATAGCCCTACCCTATACCCTATACATTTCACCCTATAATTCAAATAAATCAGACTAAAAAACATGTAAGTACTTATAACATTTTTGCTGTGGTCCTCATTGGATATTATTGACTTCATAACATAAATTTCTTTCTGTTTTAGTATCATGAATTAATTGTTTCTTTATCGCAATAGCAAGATAAAAAGTATCATTCGTGCCTTCAAAAGGCCTGAGGTTGTTTATTAGTAAATTAAGAATGCATGTCTTGATCTTCTTTAGTCAAATAAAACAAAGAAATTATCTCTAGTAAGTTCAGTTCTGTTGGAACAAGAGTTACACAAAGAACACATACCTAAATAGCTACAACTACTTTACATCTTTCACATAACTTAGTTGAATTCATTTCACATATAACATTTGGGACTATGACCCTTAAAATTAACTAAATGAGTGGTTGGTCCCCTAGTTTGATGAGTTCAAGCACCAAATATTATATAGTTAACTATATTTTTTAAGAAGCTTATTTTAGATATAGAGACTACTAGATGAAAGTACAATAACTCAGATAAAACTATATATGCACTATTTATAAATTAAAGAAACTTAATTAATATCTTAATAATATCTCTCATTCTCTCCTTTTAAATCTTAACAAATTAACAAAGACGAATGTGTTTAAAAGTGCATTATAATAACTTTCTCATTGAATAATTTATATTCAAAACACAATCTCATTTATCTAGAATTTATAGTATCTCTTTATTAAAGTCCTCTATTAACTAATTAAAAAACCACTGATGATTTGTTTGGTATATTAAAAAATCATAAAGGTAAAAGTCTTGACATTTCTTTGAGAAATTCGTAAATAATGCTTATTGATTGCTCTTAAATTAGAAGTTTACTAATGTTAATTAAGGTATCAGTAGTAATTAAGGAACTAAACACAAAAGGAGAAATAATAAGTTCTATTTAGGGTTCAACTTAGAAAGGATTTGACCCTATCATTTCATACGAGACGATATTAAACATCAGTCAATGGTGATTTTTGTGCAATAACTTTTATGTTTTAGCACTAATTATCTAATTTTTGTATGTCACTCTCTCATTACAATGGAGTATCATTACCTAAAAAGTATTCTAACTTTTTTTTTTTTTCGATTCTCTTATCAATTATAACATATGATTTATGCTTTAAGAGCATTAATCAATTCCTTTCTAACTTAACTTTTCCTTTATAAATATCACTGTTAGATAATTAATAACACTGATCTACCCTAACCAATCAAAGCATCTATTTCTTTTGGATTCATTTGAATGTCAGGTAATGTTAAAAGAAAGGTGGAATGCACTTTTTTTAGTCGCCAACTTGTCATCTTTGGGACAACAAAATTCTAACGTTTTAAAATCCAAACAAACATTTAGTAGCAAACGAGAGAGTTGGGAGAAAAAGCTTAATTTTTTTGTATTTTTTCTCTCTTTAATTTATATGTAATGTAAGTTCTGTGAGTGTGAGATGTTTGATGAAATGGACTGGTAAGACTACAAAATATACGTTTCTTTTTACTTTTCAAAGTAAAATATCTAAGGAAGATTTGGTCCTGTACCAAGCACACTCCAACTCATAAATTAACAAAGGCCTTTTCGAAAAGGAATTTTTGGACCACCATTTTGGCATTATGGCATCCCCATCAAAAACACACAGGAATCTCCATGAAAGCACTAAAAATGAAGCAGCTCCTTTTGCAGGTTGCTTCAAAAATTTGGCTACTAATTTGAGTATTGACCAGCTCGTGTGTTGTCCCATTAAGAAACTACTCACGGACAAAGGAAAAAACAGATTACACAAAATGATATCGCCATTCACGGTCCCAAAATTCACTTAAAACTTGTGCAGAAAAAGCTGTGAAAAAGTTAAAATTAATCCCATTGGCAGAATAGAAGAAACATGCTTCAACTAGGATAAGTTCTACAAGCATCTTATGTGTATAGACTCTATGGTATACTAGGAAAAAAGTTTGACAACTATAGAGTTTCTTTTATAAGAGTTCTTATTCTAGAATCTACGGTGATGGATATGAGAAAACTACAAAATTATATGTTTATTTGAAAAAAGTAAGATAGATTAGGTATAGGAGTTGAGAGGGAGAAGGAGAATGAAGTGAGATAATGTTGTTAGAGTAAGAAGTGAGAATATTATTAGGGTAGTGATATATATAGTTTTAAATTTGATTATAATATTTGGATAGTTAGAGTATTATAGTATTAAGTTATGTTGGTCAGTCTGACAATGAGAATCTGAAACGTCAAAATCATGTCTGTTAAGCATTGATTTCTTTTGAATGTCATTTCATGTCTGACTTTCTCAGCCCACCACTTACTGCCATAGAGAGCCACAGCAGAAGCAGAACCCTTCCTTTTCGCATTCGCCGTGCCTTGAAGTTAATGCCATTTTTGTCTTTCACTATTTGCTTCGCATCAACTTCAAACTCAGCCTTATCATACATACCAACCCATCTTAATTCATACCATTTAATGCTTCATGCTACTTTATTATCGTATTTAATGATCAATTCTAAATCTATATATTTGCTGTTAGACACACTCCGGAATATAAATCTATGTACTTTTTAGTTTTAAAAAATTAAATCAGTTCATAATTTTTTAATGAAACAGTAATTTATTATTTCTATTTTTAACATAAATTACATCAATGTTTATCTTTACAACAAATAAAAATAATAAACGGATTTGGAGAACAAAGTTGTTTTAGCAAAATTATTTAATTTTTATTGCTGTTTTAAATATGTCAGAAAAACCTTAAACTACATTCCGCTCACTCCTTTTATGCCAACCTAAGTTTTTTTGTTCACATGTATTAAGAAACAAGTTTTAAGGTTTATCAAACTATTCTCTATTTCAAAAAATTGTATATCTTTAATTAATACAGAAAAAGTAATTTATTTGAGTATAAATTATAATTAAAAAATAATGATGAATTTTCTAAAGATGAACATGTCAATTAATTTGAAATTTTCTAAAGACTAAACTGACTAGTGTTTTAAGTTACTTTTTTTTATTTATTTCATAAAGAAGTATAAACTTGAATTAATCAATTTAAATATAAAAAAATAAAAAAATAATGCATATGAATTTAAATTAATCATTTTACTATAAAAAAATTATATTCAACATATTGCAAAAATATTTTGGAATCAAAGATTATTAGTAGCACAATAAAAAAATAAAAATATGTTTTATGAACTATATTATTTTGAGATAGAATGAAAAGGATTGATTGAATTTTTTGAATGACATAAATATTATTTTTCAATATTTTTGTACATTATATGTTGAGTTTAATATATATAAACGTAAAATAATTTTATTTTCTCATCCAAAGTTTAAGTCATTATTAGGCATGTGAACATTTTTATTAAATATTTATTTAAATAAAACAATAACCCATTACAATTGTTTTTGTCTGGTATATCAATTTGTCGTTCCTGAGAGGAGAGATCAGGGAGGAGAAAGACTAGATGGACCCAAAGCCTAGCCCATAGGGGCAACAACCTACAATCCATTGTTAGAAGGATCTATTTATTAAAAAAATGGTTGTGGTAAAAGAAATTATCTTCTGTTCTTTTTATAGATATGTTAAAAGTTTCATAAGTTTTCTTGAATTTAAAATGATTTGTAATGATTATTAAATTAATAACTACAATTATTTATGTCAGTTGAAAAGTTATAGGAACAACTATACATATGTTTTTAAATGTTGGCAAGTATAAGAGAGCCTACTAACTTAGAATAGGGATTATCTTATATCATTTTTTAAGGTAAAAGTTTATTCCATCTCCATTTTTATATTTAAAAGATATAAGATTTTTTTGTCTTATTTTCATCTTTCATCAAGTGACAGATATACTTTATATTCATATCATATCCATTTTTATTACTGTTTAAATATCAACTAAATCCTTTTTAATGAAAAATTAAAAGTAAAAAAATATATAATATTATCAAGTATTAAATATCAAACATCTTCTTATATATTACATGTCAAATATTTAGAAAAAATTATAATTCTTATATATTAAATGTCAAATATTTAGAAAAAATTATAATAGTATAAATTTTAAATAAGAATACAAAATAACTATTGAGGAAAAGTAAATAAATTATATAAAATATTTCAAAATTAATATAAGTAAAAGTTCACTAGCATCTATAAATTTTATATGTATTAATTAAACAAAGTTGATAAAATTAAAAGATAATTTTACAAAATTTTAAAAACAATAAATATTTAATTTTAAAAATATTTTAAATGTTTCAGTTTTTTTTTATACATCGATAAATATTATATTTAACGAAACCGTAGAAATAAAAAAATATTAAACTTATAAATTTAGATATAATTATTTTATTTTATGAACTTCATTGTACAGTATATACTGTGTAAACAAGATTTATAATAATAACATTAAATTATTGTATTAAAATTACACTTATGAGAAAAAATTAAAAAATAAAAATAATAATATAAAAAATCATCAAAATAATATTCTATATAATAAAAGTAAATAACAAATAAAATAATTAAAAAATTAAAAAAGAAAAAAAGAAAAAACAAATTGATACACTATGAATAAAATCTCACAAAGGAAATGTTGCATAATTAAGGGTATGATAAAATGAAAAAAAATCTTGAACAAATGATAAACCTTTCCAAATATTAAAATAGTTAAGTTTTTATATTAATTAGTAAGTTATTATATTTAAAATTAAGAGTAAAAAGATGAAAAAAATAAACAATAAATAAAAGTATTAAAAAAAAGTTAAACTAATCAAATGTGTAACCTAAAATCTATTTTATCCACTAAAATGAGTATTACACCACTTGAACATAACAAAAAAAATGTAATTAAAGTTTTGATAAGAGAGAGTGTTTTGGAGATATATGTGAATTTTGTAAATATAAAACCAATCAAATAATTAGAAAAGAAAAGAATATATATATATATATATATATATATATATATATATATATTATACAAGGTATTTTAATATATGATAAGTATTTTAATAATTTAAATGAAAATAAAATATATATATTATCACATGTATACAAATGGAAACAGACGAATATGCATACTTATTTCATGCTTAATTGAAAAAATTGAATATTATTAATATTTACAGGTCAGTTGGTCATTTCTACCTAAAAATAAAGTGCTTGGATAATTTAATAAAATCCTAATTCTTTAAGTATTCAATGTATCATAAAAATGTAATAAAAATTTGAAAGTTTTCCAAATTATAGTATAGAACTTAACATGTCTAAAATTGTTATGAAGTTATTAAAGTTCATATTTATTTTGAGATTAATTTTATTCGTGTACTCTAAAAGATTGATTTTTAACTCGATCATATATATTAATTTAGTTTTTCAAAAAAATCTAATTTTTTTAATAAAATTGATTTTCATTAATTCAAATGTTTTTTCTATATTTAAACTGAAATATATTTCACTCTTGGGATTAATTTGAATATATTTTAATCAAAAATTGAATGAAACCATCTGACAACAATTCCTACTCAACCATTATAGAAAGAAAAAAAGAATTAAAAATATTTTATAGGATTACAATAAGAAAAACTGTTTTAAAAACCAAAAAGAAATATTAAATATTTTTGTATATGAATAAAGATAAAGAATTTATTATTGATAATTTCAAATTACCGTTAATTTTATATTGTTCATAAGGTAAGAGGTACGTGTACTTTTTTATATTATACACAAGTTCTTATTATATATAGTTTCTTTATCTTGATCGTGCATAAAAATTAAAAATAAAAAGGTGTTAAAAACTTATTTTTTTAGTTATTGGCTCCGTAGGTAAATTCATTTTGAATTGATAATTAGACTATCTTTTTCAAAAATATATTAAAGAAGTTGAGGACTTAAGGTGACTAGCCTATTGCAATAATGATCTTAATTAGTTCATTTATAAATCTCATATTTTTTTGACTTGGTGAAACATTGTAATCACTAAAAGTCTTATTTGTTTTTTCTTTTATGCATTTTTCATGCCATATATATTTTAAAGATGTGGCAATGTAATTAGGGTTGGGCATAACATACTTAACTATACTATACTACAATTAATTATATTTTTAATAAACTAAAAAAACTAAACTACTTAATATAATATTTAAATTATACTGTTTAAGAGTTCAGTTTTAAAAACTGAACTTATATTAGTTAACTAATAACTGCACTGAAATTTGTAAACATACTATCAACTGCATAATTGTATTCCCACTTTTGTTTGTTATGCCTCAAGTATTGAAAGGTTATGAACTTAAATAATTATTTATAATATTAATAAAAATCAAGACACTACAGTTTCAATTTGGATTTAAATTATAGGTAAATTCACCTAACAAATATAGTTGGTTGTTAAATTCAAATGTTAAAAGTTCATTGTGCTTCATAATAATTTTTTTTATAATCTTAATTATTCACCAATTAAGACAGTGAATAAATTGGACAAATAAAGTAGATATTCTTTTTTAAATACTATTTATTTTATTATTTTAAATATAAAACAATATCTTTAAATATACCATTTTATTATTTTTAATATAAAATAAATAGTATTTTAAATAATTTTTTCTTCAATTCCACAATTTAAAGTTTGTAATCATATATATTTTATTTACGGCCTTTTGAAACTGACTATGCTTATGTTTGAATACCAGTATATTTATGTTTGAGTACCAGTATATTTATGTTTGAATGTAAAGTTTAGTTTATATATATATTTTAGTTACCGCTTTTTAAACACAGTAGGCTTATGTTTGAATGGATAGTATAGTTTAGTTATTAGTTAACTGATATAAGTTCAGTTTTTTAAAATTGAACTATAAAACAATACAGTTTGGATATTATTTTAATTAGTTCAACATTTTTTAGTTTATTATAATACAGATAACTATAGTTTAGTACAATTTAGTTAATTTTGTCCAGTCCTAAATGTAATTTGTGTACTATTGTTCTTATAATGCAGGTTAAGTCAAAATAAATCTACTTGAAATATTGGGGGAAGTATTTAGAATCATTGACATAATAGACTTTTGTTTAGATTTTCCAAATATTACCAAAACATGATCATTGATTAGAGATTACTTAATTACCAAAAATAGAGACTACAGCGTGGCATTTAACTTTGACTAAGTGACAATGGCTAATAAACTTGTTTGTGTTTGTCAAAATTTATGAAATTTTTAAGTGATAGTTGAATTTTCACTAGATGGTAAAAATATGAAAAATAAAGTGACTATCATTATTGACAATGTTCAATTTTTTTCCCTAAACCATTAATGTCATGATTGCATATAAAGTAACCATAAAAAAGAAAAATAAATAAAAAAGGTAGGGAAAATCATTACGACGAACCAATCTATACTAAATAACAAGTTGTGATTGCAACCAATCATCACTGTACAACTATTTAAAAAGTCTTTATACAGTAGAGGATTGTTTTAGTTTTGAATTTTAAGTTATATGAAAAAATTAGGTAGTTATTAAGGTATATTTGTTTATTACCTTTAAAAAATTAGCTAGTTGTGATCAACTAATACTTGCTTCAAAAATAATTTCTTAAACAAGATTGTATTTTAACGTGTGATCCTCAGTTCTTTTTATTAAATTCATCATTAATTTTATTATTTATTTTTTATTCTTCTGAATAATTACAACGATAAGATGGGTACTTGTATGATTTATTATATGAGTTTCTGATTTGTTGTAATAAAAAAATTTTGTCTCTTATTTTTTTAAATATCTTTTAATTATATATATTTTAAAGACAACAAGTTAGTAGATTAAACGAATTGGTTCGCTGGTTCACATAATAATTGGACCAATTTGTTAAGAAATGGATTTTAACATATATCTCAATCCCACAAAACTGGCTTGTAAGATGAGGTTTGTACTCACTTATATATTATGAATTGACCTTATTTTTAATGAATGTGGGACTTTCAACACAATTGATATAAAAAAAGATTTTGCGTAGTCAAAATAAGAGTTGTAATGTTTTTGATTCATTAAATAATTATTTTATTTTATTTTATTAAAAAAATAAGTGGGTTGGTGAGCCAATCCGACTCATCACGATTTCAATTTGGGTAAGCCGAATTCTTAATAAATCAGGTTAAAATTGACTCACATCAAAATTTAATATTTTTTTAATCTAATCCAATTTGAACTCATAATGAATTAGGTTGAAAGATTAATGGATTTCAACCCATTTTGACTCCAATAATAAAAAAAATAATAAAAAAATATAGTTACTAACGGAGAAAATTAGGTTAACGAAAATATGGCTGAGATGTAGTATAACATGAAAAAGAAGGAGGAAAGGATGGGTATGATAGACATATTGGTTTCCAGCACATGCATGATGCTTTAGGAGGAAAAGGATGGTGTTTGGTTTGATGAAGAGAAAAGGAATGGAAATTGAAGGATTTTGGGTGGGGTCGAAGGAATGGGGGAGTTGTGAAGAAGTAAACGAGTTGAGTTGTGATTTGTGTGGCAGTGACACGTGATTCCTTAGCTTTGGGGGTATGGCATCCCGTTCCTATCGCAGGATTGCTTCCTACCTTTAATCCAAATTCTCCATTTCCAACCTCTTTATCTGTTAGGACCACACTCATATGCTTCTCATCTGCATCACCCCAACATGGAAACCGGAATCTGCCTCCTCCACATCATTATTCTTTTCATTCTCATACTATTCTTCTATTTCCTCCCTATATCTCTCCAACACACTTCTAATAACACATTCTCTATATAATATTTCTATGCAACACACCAAATTAACAATATATTAGAATGACTGATTCTGACAATGACAATCAATCATGTCACTCCAAATAAGAGTTTTCTAATAGGAGTTCCTTGCAAGAGCCTCGTAAACCATTTATTTGTGATCCTTGCAGAACTTTTTCTGGTCTCCAATGTTATGTCACTTTTAAGAAATTCAGTCTCAACCTTCATGTAATGGTTAAAATTTTCAAGAAATCTTAAGAAATCCAATTTTGTTACTTTTACTAAATTGCATTTCAAATAAATTTTATTTAAGAATTTCTTTAATTTTTCGAGCTGGAAATTTGTGTTTTATTTTGGAGGAATTATTTTTTATTTAATTTTCTTATATTGAAAAAACTAGCTGTTTTAAATATGAGCTCTTTATTATATATATATATATATATATATATATATATATATATATATATATATATATATATATATATATATATATATATATATATATATATATATATACATATTTCAAAACTCATTAAAAAATACACCAATAGACATGTTATTAATAGTTCTGAATACTAGAGAATTCTAGAAGACTTTCTTTATCAAGTATATGAGATATTTATGGTCCTTGGAATCTTATTTAGCCAACCAATAAATTTTTTCAAATGTATGATATAAAATACTTACATGTCAATATTCGAAGAAAAGAAAAGAGATAGGTGATTAAAAAAGCTATGTAGTATTTAAAGAAATAAATAGGGATCGTGTTTTATCCCAGTTGAATGTTGGATTTCTAATAAACGAAATTGAAAAGATAACTCAGCAGTCCTCACAGAATGTACTAATTCTGTCTTCTCTGTTCGGCATTGGCCTCAAGCCAATAACGAAGCTTGAAAACCTGCGACTTCATCACGCCCACAACGCACTAACGTTAGTGCCAAATGTGATTGATTGATACCAATTGCACGTGAGTTCATGTTTCAATGGAGGGAAAAATTCATAACATTCCACTTCATGTGATAAATAAATCTAAACTTTAAACAAGTCTAAATCATCAATAAATCACCCATTAAAATTCACTTTACCATATTGCCAATGCAATAACTTTTTGCTCTCAAAATGCAAAATTTTGCTGTTTACTGTTGCAAATATTCATAAATCATAATAGATGAATAAAAGCCCAGTATGAAATTGGACCATCATAAAGTATAATGACACCTAGAGCAAAGTTTTATTGGAGCATTCGTTCACAAAGTAATTTACCATGTCTTTCTTCCTGCACCTTCCTGTTTTTCTTTCTGCAACCCCCATACAAGTTGAATTCCCCAAAGTTTCAATGCCCATCTTTGTTAGACCTCTAAAAGTGCTGAACTTCCCGTATGCTCCATTCTGTTTCAACGTTGGCTTTTTTTTTCTTCCTACATTCCAGTATCTTTGTTCATTGGATATTTTTGGAAGCCCATGTGCAACTCCATACCATTTGTGAATTATGATATTTCCCAACAGCATACCTTTAAACATTAGGAAAGTTTCCATTGAATTTAGTTTAATAACTCTGCTAATCGAATAAATTTTCGTACGTACGAAAGGGAATGCAAAGTTTAGGCATGATCACATCTGTTATCTACAAAGTAAATGCTTTTCTTCAAGACTAACATAATTAATAAAAGCATGTTGCACTTGAACCTATTTCTACACCCAAGTTAGGAGAAAACGAAAAAAGAAAGAATAACAATGAACTAGTCAATTCAACAGAAAAAGCATTCAGCACAATTCTTAAGAGAAAATTGGGACAAAAAAGGGGTTGGTCTAAAGTGAATTTTGGCTTAAAACTTACAGGCTCGCTTCCGTAAACTCCAGTCATTTCGTGATATAAAAAATTATGTTCCCTTAGTATAAAAAAATGTGTTTTTTCTCATATTGCTCTCCTTTTTCACCCTACTTGTGAGGAACATCAGAACTGCTTCAGGGTTATAGGATATCACTGATCTCCCAAACATTACACTAAAAAGGATGGAAGAAATAAAATATTACTTCTTAGCAAGACAATATGACCTTCGTAGTAGGAAAGAATTATATACAATATCCAACACCAAGCACTTGAGATAATTTTTACAAAAATCGAAAATCAAACAGAGCTCATATCAATAAATATGAGCCTCAAGACGAAGAAAAATAAAGAAAAGAAATGCAAAACAGAGTGCACCAACATAATGGGCTTTAAGATGAAGAATATTATACAAGAAATTACTGTAGAGAGAAATGGTATACATCCGTGAGATATGGTCTCATTACCCTTTTTTAGTGCAGCTGATAAACGTACATACATGATATCATACATTTCTGAGATAATCTTATTGTTTTTTTTTGTCATACAATATATATATTATCATACAAGTCAATACATAGGGATGAACACAAGCCTATGTACAAAATATTCTATAAAACAATTAAAACTCTTTAAAGCACATAAATCACATGCATCAACTTTGTTACATAGATAATAAATCTTTGGGCATTGTAACGATTTAATGAAGATATTCGTTAACTAATAATTGAAACTAACAGAACCAATGGTAATGTCTCCAAATAAAATTTATCTTTTGGGGCAAGAAGTAACAATCTATATCAATATAATTGGTTCTCTCGAGAAATATTGGATTTAAGATGATATGAAGAGTTTCCCAAATCACATTTCTTTAAACAACTGTTTGAGTTAGATAAGTTAACAAAATGCAGAAGTCCTCACTCTATACTCTCTTTTGCACTAGATTTGGCCACCACACTCTAGTTCTTACTTTTCCAAAAGATCAAGGTTTAACCAATGAAGACATAAGACACAATATTCGAAAATGGATCTCCTGTCAATAGGTGAGTCTGGAAAGCTATGGTCAGTGTTGGTGGTAGTGGTCATGTAAGTTTGTTGCTTACCTTTTATGATGAGAAATAGGTTGCATTGGTATTGAGATCTTGATATTCATTTGTTACTTTTGTTTTATGTTTTTTAAATTTACCAAAAGTAGATGCTCTAGTTTTGTAATAATCTAATGTAAGTTTATTTTGTAGTATTTTGCTATGAGAAATAGTTTGGATTTGTGCTTTGTTCTTTATGTGCATGTCTTAATTCTCTTTTTAGCTATGTTTTTAAGTGTCCAATTTCGTTGGTATGTGTTGTTTACTTATGTCCTTGCATGACCTTCTGAATTCTTCTACTGTTTTTTCCTTCGCAAGGATTTTATGGTTTGTGGATTTTTTTTTCTATTATCATGTGTTTGTTGATGTCTTTATGTGCATGTCTGAATTTTTTGTATGATTTTAACTGTTACCTAAAGTATATGTTTACCTTTGTAATTCTTAAAAGTTTTTTCATTATGTTGGTGTTAGTGGTCATATAAGTTTCCTGCTTAGCTTTTTGTATGAGAAATAGTATGCATTGGTGTTAAGGTCTTTATGTGCATGTGTTACTTCTATGTTTTTTAGATTTATCTTAAGTAGATGTTCTCATCTGTACTCTTCTAATATAAGTTCATTTTGTAGTGTTTTGCTATGGAAAATAGTTTGGATTGGTGCTTCGTTTTTTATGTGCATGTCTTAGTTCTGTTTTATTGTTGTTTAAGCCAACTAAATTAGTTGCTATCAATTTATCATATCTAAAGTTTTGCTATAACTTTTGGTAATTCTTACTTTTTTTTTAGTTGTTTGGTATGGAAATACTTTGTATTTGTGTTGAACTCTTTATCAGCATATTACTTGTGCTTTTTGGTTTTTAAAGCATGTTTTCATTTTGGGATTTTTAAAAGTTTTGGTAAGGCCTTTTTGTAGTTATTGGTGTTATGTTTTGGTCTTCTTAGTTATTGTCTGTTTAGTTTTTGTCTTTTTAGTTTGTGTGTACAATATTTTCAGATTTTGTTTGCACATTATGCTTTCTTTGAGTATTTATGTTTTACTATGGGCAGTTAATTTATTGTGCAAGCTATGCTATATATATTCAAGATTATGGTTTATGGTTGTTGTCAAATTCAGTCTATCTACTGTTTAGGTTAGCTTGGTATTAATATCCATTAATATGCATATCTTAATTGTTGTATTCATTTTCACATACAAATCATTAATTGTATATATTATTATGTATGTTAATTGAGTAATTATGTCCATGTGTACTATGGTTGCATTTCATTGAATTTTTTCCTATTACAGAAATCGAAAGTTAATCGAGATTTCAAAGATTATTACAATTTAATTTTGGTATTTATTTAGTTGTTATATATTGTATAGCATGACCAAAAACTTTGATATCATAAAAGACATTTGTATCGGAGGATCCACCGGCGGTATCTTTGTCTGGTACGCGCCAATAATGACGCCGGATGGCCATAAAATGGTAAGTGAGAGATTAAGGTAAAACGGTGATTATGAGTGATTGTGCTGCGATTGGGCATTAATTAAGGTCTTGCTAATCCATAGCCCATAACCGAAACTATAAATACAAGACAAAGGTAAAAGGTATGGAGATTCTTAATTACATATTTATTATAGCACTTAACTTGCCGGTCGGACTATCACTGACTTTGACATCTGAGAACCTTTAACAGGTACACCTCCCATCGGTGCATAGGAGATTGGACGAAGCTTGATTGAACGGAAAACGAAAAGAGCGTATACTAGATAACGTTTGGAGAAAATTGTGTAGAATTTATGACTCGATCGGAACAACGTTGATAGTAAGATATAGATGTTTTAACTTGGCATTAGAATCAACAATTTGTGGTTTGTTGAGAATACGAATTGCACTGAGGATATTGAATTGTTTGTGCTTAATTCAAATCTACTCATTATTATACATGTATTATATGACTGCTATTGTTAACCAGGAAATAGAAAATAAATGGGCTACTCTGAATTCTTATTCTTTATTTTTATGTAATTCATAATTTAATGTATAATTTATTAACTTGATCTGATAAAAGATTAAAATTCATGCAGTAACTTTCTTTAGTAACTTGATCTCTTAAAGAAAAATAGTTTCATATATGCAGTATAATTTAGTAGGTTGGGGCCAATTTGTATGAATAGTTTGTCATGAATCATGATTTATGCATAGAAAAGTATTAATTAAAATCATAAAATTTTGACTGAACTTTCATATTTCAAAAATTAATCATTAGCTCTCAATGGAAAATGCTTGAGCAGTGGTGAAAGATATTATGATAAGCCAAAGTTTTGGAGTGGGTTCTAAGGTTTGTTTTTTCTTAAGTAAGGAGAGCCGCGTTTAATTCTAAAAGAGCATAATGCTTATGCTGAGTCAGAGCCACGAGAAAAGGGAGGAATAACATGAAAGTGAAAGAAAGGGAGAAAGCAATTTTCAGAATTTTTTTAAGCCAAAACGCTATCTTAATCTATCAGATCATGACACGTATAATCTTTGAAATTTGATTGAATATATTTACAAAGAGGATAAACATGACGTATATAATATATTGTGTTTATCTTTTTTTAAAAGTTAAAATTTTAGAAAATAATATTATTTAAAAAAAATTAAGCATCAAAGCTGGTTCACATATGCTAATAAGAAGATTAATATATCAATTCACATATGGTAATAAGAATTACTTTTAAGACATGTAAAAATAATTTCATTGCACTGTTCATACTACATCACATGAAATGAACATATGAAATATTTTTTAATCAACTTAAATAATTGTAATAATTCCATTATTATTACTTTAAAGCAACATCAATTAATATTTACTGTACATTAACTAACATAACCTGAATATAGTTATCTAAAGAAATGAATTTTGCAAAAATTAAGATATGAACTGAGTGGTGATTACGGAGGTGGTGTTTGTTCCAACGGAACAAGAAGTAGAAAAGAATGCTCTTGTAGTACGTGTCGAATTTCATCCACCCAAAATGCACAGGGAACAAACCGGGTTTATATAAAAACCAGAATGAGTAACCAAGGAAACAAAGAAAGATTCTGTGTATTGCTGAAACATTCTGCGTTGACAGAGAACGTCAATTATTTGTTGGTGGAAGCTAGCTTTAGTAGCAATTAATTTGACTAAGGAAGAAGGTGCTGAATTTGGTACCCCAAAACTTTCCTATACACAAATAGAACTTGGCATTTTGGTAGATGTGCAAGCATTATACTGTAGAAATTATGCAGAAGTGAACATTTTAGCACTGAGACAAAATGACACCCTTTTTTCAGATGAAGTAGTGGGTATCCACAAAGTTAAACCACAAATTCAATTGATTCGTAAGAAGTGGTTGGTTACTCTCTTTCTCCAGTACACGCAGATTTCTTTTGAACTTAAAGGACTTCACTCAAAACATGGGACATCATTCTAAGTTTGGCTCAACCAATAATGTTTTTGTACAAAAGAATATTCTAATTCACCGGCCAATCAAGTGTTGGCAGATGCGTGAGAAACTATGAGATAAGAATAATTGGGATTTAAAAGGACAAGGAGAACTTCCTTTTCACAACATGGCTCAAAGTTACTTTCCCTTCTGCACTCATTCCTCCTTGCAAAATGGTTCTTAAAAATAATCACCAACATGTTTACCCTTTCATTATGTATCTCTACCTTCAAAATTTACTGATGACTTCATTTACTTTTGAGCAAATTTGCTGACATTTCTAATACTTCACCAAAAGGCTTAGAAGAAAACAACCATTATTGCTAAATGTTAACAACGTCAATCCAATCAAAGTCAGAGTCACAGACTCACATCGGACATCCTAAAATCACGCCACTAAAAATCTTCATGGTAAAGCTCATTTCAACTTGACTGTTTTAAATGGTTCATCGCATGAGACAAAGGGCTAAAAAGCTTTCCCCTCCAAAGATAATCCCATCCGGGAAAATTACTTTTATTATCTGTTTCTTAGGCCCCATTCTCCTTTTCAACCATATTTAGTACTAAACTGATACAAAATACATGAATGGTTACTTTTGTCATTTTCTCTCCCAAACCACCCACCTATAGTTCCAATCCAATAATACAATCTATTGTTGCAATCAACATAAATTTGGCAGTTAGCACTTCAAAAATGTTGGGTTTGGGTCTCTTCCAATCCAATAATGGTAAAGCTTCAAGACATTATTTATAAGCTCCGTCTTTGTGGACTCGTTAATGTTTTCTACTTTACCTTTTTGTTACTTTATTAATTAATCAGTTATATGTGAAAGACATTACCCATCAGAATTTGATACTAAGAGACAAGAGGTTGGTGTCTGGAAACGCCCTAGAATCACGTGATTCTCACGCATGGTTGTGTTCCCCAACATAAGGAGATGGTATATATCTTCCATTCTCTCTTGTCTTCACATCATTTTCTACAACTACTATAAACTTGTGCCTCGTTTGTTTATAATCCATTATTCTGTATTGATAAGTCACTTTCAGATGGATATCTAGTCACAGTTCTGACTTGGTAGGCTATAGTTCCCCTGCAGGTGTGTCTATATGTTTCCGGTAGTAGTACTAATGGTGGAGTCAGAGGGAAGTGTTGTTTTCTGTATTCAGTTTTCAGATGTAATTTAGACACTAAACACAAATACCTTTCATAATACTGAGAATTCGTTTTCTTACAAACACTTTAGTTGAAATCATATTTGAACCCAAAGAAAAGAGTCACAGTGAGTGGGGGATTGACTATCCAAACTTTTTGGTATAAGAAATGTTGTGGAAAGTTTTTATATTAGGCTAAGCACATAATTTGAAAGCAGAAAGAGTCATAAGATTTTTAGGTTGATGACGCAATTATGACAGAAATTTCAGCATCTAACATGAAATCAAGTTATGACCCAAATTGGGTGAATAATGGATCACTGGACCTGATGATTCTGGCTACAGGAGCAAGACACACATCATTGTCTAAGCCACATTATTTTTAAGGAATATGACCACGTAATGATTGCTCTTTCATTTTTAATTGATATATTGGAAAAAACTAAAGTCAAACAAGGAAACTGAAAAAAATGGTTAAACTTGACTCATGTTAGATAATGCAATATGGAGGGCACATTGCTACTGCTTTTATGGTTGATAAATTGTGTCCATCCAGTTTGTATTTGCACATCGTTAGGTTTAAGTCTCTTGGCAATCACTATCATCGCGTACTGGTTTGTCTCCTCCACTGACTAGATGAAATAAAGAAAAGCTCCACATACTATGACTCATACAATTAACCAAAAAATTTGATGGCTGTTACTGTTTGATGATTTAGGTAACATAGCACTTCATGTTAAACTCCCTTTTCTTTTGCAGTGTTATCTTGAGGAAGTGCTTTATTTGAGGGTGATTGTGAGCAGCATGGACCTCAACAAACCAGCACCATGTGAAAAAAGGATAAAAGCCTGGAATAACGGCTAAGTGACATACGTCAAGCTGGGGGTGATTAACCTGAACTGAACTGTATAAATTCTCTGAAACAGTATCAAATTCTGCTGAGGTAAACTAGCAATTAACCGAGTGACACGATTCAAGGGACCCTTTTCTTTTGTGAAATGTCACCCTTGACAAGCCCCTTGTCAGTTTTATCTCCATGACTTCATTGACTACTCTCAGTATGAGTGAACACAACCGTTGGTTGGTGGCATATTATCATCGACTTATTACACTGCTTTTAACTGAACATCTTTTGCAACTTGTGGATGGATAACTCGGGTGCATGAAAGACAAGGCTTTTACTAAAAGGATCATTATCATGAATATCAAGCATCCAATTTATGTTAATTGAGGGTCAAGTACCAGAGATTGCAACGACAGCTTACCCATGTGTGACCGTATGACCAAAAGGTATATCTAATATCACCCATTCGTTGCTGTCCCCACAGAGCACAAATTTTCTTATTCATACATTAAGCATATCGATTCCATGTCCAACTCCATCAATCAAATGCGTGCGTCTCTTTGTGCCTGTGCCTGCCTCTCTGCGTATATATACGTATGAAGCCTAGCAAAGCTGTCAACTAGACCCTCCCAAACTAGCTCTGGCATAAGTAGAACTACCTCACTGCCTATATCAACCACCACTTCCTCATATAGTTCTCATCCTCTCACTCTATTCAAATAAACATCATAGTTTAGCACTTGAGTTGGTATAGTATCAGGTATCAACCACGAATGTCCACAAGGTAAGAAAAAGCCAGCAAAAGATGGAAGTTGTTAAGTTGGTGTCTAGTGATCCAAGTGAGAGACCAGATACCTATCGAGTTGCTTACATAATTCATTTCTTGCTTGGTGCTGGTAACTTGCTTCCCTGGAATGCCCTGATCACTGCAGTGGATTACTTTTCCTACCTCTATCCCACCAAACACATAGAAAGGGTTTTCTCTGTGGCTTACATGATTTCATCTGTGATGGTGCTCCTTGCGATGATCAGTTGGGGAGGTTGGAGCAAAACAACGTTGAGGTTGAGAATGAACTTGGGCTTCTCCATGTTTGTTATGTCTCTTATGGTAGCCCCAGTCATAGACTGGACATCAAGCAGCACCAAGCTCAACGAGAGACCGAGTGGCGCCTATGGTTTGACGGTTGCAGCAGTGGTGATATGTGGTTTAGCAGATGGCTTGGTAGGTGGAAGCTTGATAGGGTCAGCTGGGAAGCTCCCAAAACAGTATATGCAAGCAGTTTTTGCTGGAACTGCTTCTTCAGGTAGGTACCAAGGCAATTCATTTTTTGCCCCCCCAAGTTCAATTCACTTTCATTCCCCATTGGCAGATTATGATTTTCTATTTTTGACAAATTCTTAGGAACATAAGAAGCAGTTTATTAGAAGTATAGAAGTTTTAAACAATACCATGATATGTACTTTTATTCTCGTAAGGATATACATGCTTTTAAAGGGTGGGAGAAAAACTAATGTAGATTCCTGGGTCTCGTTCTTAGTTTTTAACTGAGCAGTGTATCTGCGTGACAAGATCTTTTTTTTCGCATTTAGCATATTCTTTTATCTATAATCGATAAAGTAATCCTATCCATCTGGTAATAGAGCCATACTATTACTCACAGCAAGTGTCTCTTAAATATTAAATACTTCAGAGTTTTGAAACTGTAACTGACCTTGCTGCTATTCTTGCTTAAATATGTTGTACTTGGTCGGCCTCTAGTTTTCAAATGATGTTTGAAGTAAAATTCAGTACTTAGTTGAAATCCAGTTGCTGTTAAAGTTTGGACTTACCAAAAAAATAATTTTTTTTCCGGGATGACAGGTATTCTAATTTCAATCTTGAGGATAATAACCAAGGCATCACTCCCACAAACTCCGAAGGGTCTCAAAATAAGTGCTCACTTGTACTTCATGGTTGCCACCATTTTTCTCCTATTTTGTATTGTGTTCAGCAACTTGCAGCACAAGTTACCAGTGATGCAGCAGTACCGTCAGAGCGTTCATCAGGAGAGCACCTTATGCACAGGAACAAAATTTTGGGCAGTGGCAGGAAAAATCAAGGGAGCAGCTTTCGGAATTTTCATCATCTACACAGTGACCCTATCTATTTTCCCAGGATTTATTGCTGAAGATCTTGAATCCAAGCTTCTAAGGGATTGGTATCCTATTTTACTGATAGCAGTTTACAATTTAGCTGATCTAATGGGGAAGTCATTAACTGCCTTCTATGTTATTCAATCCATGACAAGGGCTATATGGGCTGCCACATCTAGGCTACTATTCTATCCACTCTTTGTAATTTGTCTTCATGGACCAAAGTGGCTGAAAACAGAAGTACCTATGGTGGTTCTGACTTTTCTGCTAGGATTTAGCAATGGATACCTCACCAGTGTCCTCATGATTCTAACACCCAAGTCCGTGCCCTTGTCAGAAGCAGAGTTTTCTGCTATTGTGATGACAGGGTTCCTCGGGTTTGGCTTAGTTTGTGGTTCGGTTCTTGGCTGGTTCTGGATCTTATGAAGGCCACCTTGTGATGTAATAAAATGAGTAAAAGGTAGTGGCAATAGTTGTAAATCGTGAGGCAAGAAAGCCATAGTTAGCTTACCACTACTAGGCTGTTTCTTTATTTGTTCTCTAATGTTGTGAGTGTCATATCTTATCATCCCAGAACATGAGAAACCTTGAGATTATTAAGAAAATAGTAGATTAGAAATGTATTGAAAGAATCCATAAACTGAATGGAAGCTAAGATCTGCAATTGAACATTTCAGTTGATTCAATTTTGATTCTAGTATAGCTTAAATTTTAAAATTAACCGTAACCAAACAACTCCATAACAAGTACTAAGTAGCATACTAAACCTAAGAACAACTAGTAAGACAAACTATCAAGTTAATTTAGTATCTAAATTAGACCTAATTTTCTCACTAAATACTTAAACCAACAATAGTCAGAAATCGAAACTTTGCTGCTGTCTTGCTAACCATCTTGGATCTATCACAACAATTTGACAAAATGAAACACATGTTCCATTAACAAATAAAAACAAATGCACATGATTGCACACACCTGGGAACTTTGATTTGTCCCTACGTGACATTGTGCCAGCTGTCTAAAAATCAAAATCTGTCATGCCACCTATCCGCACGAGTGAATAATATAATTCCAAAACTGTACAACCAGAGTTGTTATTGTTGGACATAATAGAAGCATGCCAGATGAGAAAGATTTGACCATCAAAGAGAAAAGGGAAAAAAATGACCATCATTGGTAAGATTTGTGAACTGTCTCAAAACCTTCTAAAGGCTGAATAGCAAGGGGTCTGTAGCAGTAATTCCACAAAACATAAAACCACCAATGCTACATTAATTAATGGAGTGTTTCATCTACACTTCCAAGATCTCATCCTACACTTCTAAAAATTCCATTTTTAACCTTCTGACATTTCATCATTATCCTACACCTTTAACTTTGTAAAAAAAATTATTTTTAATTTTAATAAATATATTTTTATTTTCTTTTCCTTTTCTTGTTAAAAAAACTATACACCACCTTAATAATAATTAAATCTAAAATTCTAATATTATTTAATATAATTTTATATTTTAATAATTATTAAAATATAATTTATATTATAATAATAGTTATATTAAAAATATAAAAATAAAATAATTAAAATAAAAATAATAACAAAAAAGTAAAATTATATTAAATAAAATATTTAATATATTCAAATACATTAAATTATATTAATATTTTAAATTAAATTAAATAATTATTAAAATTTAAATAATAAACAAAATTTTAAAACAATTATTTATAAATAAAAAATAAAATTATATTAAATAAACTAAATTATATTAAAATATTAAATTAAATTAAATAATTATTAAAATTTATATATAAAATAAAATTTTAAAAATCATTCTTTAGGATATCGATATCGATTCATAACTTATCGGATATTATATCCGATTAACAAATTTTTCAAAATTTTGTTTTTTTTTAAATTTTAATAATTATTAAATTTAATTTAATATTTTAATATAATTTAATATATTTAAATATATTAAATATAATTTTAAGTATTATTTTTATTCTTATTTTAGTTATTATTTTTCAATTTTCTTAATAAAACTATTTTAAAAATATAAATTATATTTTATTAATTATTAAAATATAAAAACATAATAAGTAATATTATAATTTTTATTTAAGTTTAATATTTATTAAATTTTAAATAAAAAGCAAAAGTATTAACATATTTTATAGATTTTAATATATAAATAAGTTTTTTAAAATTTTCATTTTTATTTAAAATTTAATAATTATTTAATTTGTTTCAATATTTTATTATAATTTAATATATTTGAATATATTAAATCAAATTTATTATTATTATTATTATTTATTATTGTTATTATTATTATTATTTTATTTTATTTTTATGTTTTTAATATAACTATTATTATAATATAAATTATATTTTAATAATTATTAAAATACAAAATTATTTTAAATAATATTTAAATTTTAAATTAAATTAAATTAAATTATTATTAAGATAGTGAAGATTTTTTTTAATAAGAAAGAAAAGAAAATAGAGAAATATTTATTAAAGTTAAAAATAAAGTTTTAAAAAATTTGGAGGTGCAAGATGAGATGCCAGAAGGTTAAAAATAAAATTTTTAGAGATGCAAGATGAGATCTTGGGGGTGTAGAATGAAACACTCTAATTAATGTTATTGGTAAGTACAAAATTTCACCTATT
This sequence comes from Vigna angularis, assembly GCF_016808095.1. Taxonomy (NCBI): domain Eukaryota; kingdom Viridiplantae; phylum Streptophyta; class Magnoliopsida; order Fabales; family Fabaceae; genus Vigna; species Vigna angularis. The sequence continues at coordinate 10,421,530 of NC_068970.1, read as the reverse complement.
ACAACTCCCCATTTTGTTTTGCATACCAATAGATTGGGTTTTGAGATGTTTAAATTTAAAGGGAGTTGCTCCCTCCACCACCACCAACCGCTCCTTGCACCTCCCCATACTTTATTTGCCCTTTTATAAAACGGATGTCAACATCCGTTTCACCTTCAACGGATGTTGACATCCGTAACATCCATTTACATATTTTATATTTTAGTTTATTATTTTTATTTTAAAAAAAAACTTCAACGGATGTGGCCAGGATGTGCCACATCCGTTTAATAGATTTTTAAAAAGTTTTTTATTTATTATTTAAATAATAATATATAAATTAAAATAATTATTATTATTTTATTAAATAAAATAAAATTAATTTATAAATAATTAAATAATAATTTTTAAAAAATTAAATAATATTTATATATTAATTTAAAATATAAAAAATTAAAAAACTAAAAACAAAAAACAAAAGAAGGCAACGGATGTCGCCACATCCGTTAACGGATGTGGCACATCCGTTTTCATATATTTATAAAAAAAAATAATTATTATTTAAATAATAATACATAAATTAAAATTAATAATAATTATTTTATTAAATAAAATAAAATTAATTTATAAATAATTAAGTAATAATTTTAAAATAATTAAATTATATTTATATATTAATTTAAAACAAAAAAGATAAAAAAGCTAAACTAAAAAACAAAAATGCAACGGATGTCGCCACATCGGATGTGCACATCCGTTTTAATATATTTATAATAAATTTTTTAATTATTATTTAAATAATAATACATAAATTAAAATTAATAATTATTATTTTATTAAATAAAATAAAATTAATTTATAAATAATTAAGTAATAATTTTAAAATAATTAAATAATATTTATATATTAATTTAAAACAAAAAAAATAAAAAAACTAAAAGCTAAAAAGCAAAAAAGGCAACGGATGTCGCCACATCCGTTAACGGATGTGGCACGTCCGTGGAAGAATTTTTTCTTCAACGGATGTTGACATCCGTTGAAGAAAAGAGGTGGGGTGTAAAATATTTTAAAATATAAAAGATAATTTTGGAATTTTAAAAAAATGTGGTGCTGGAGGAAACAAAGTGGGGTGGTGTAGGGAGTAACCCTCAAATTTAAATTTTAACCTATGGATATTCAGTCATTCTAGTTTATTGAGATTTTTTAATTTTTCTTTTAGCAATTCAAGTCATGTAAATCATATTTCACTTGAGACATTTTTTTTATGTACTAGACTTGGTGGATTTTAAATGTTTATCTTTTCATTATTATCGTAATATTTCATGTAAATTATTTTGAGGTGAATGTATACCATATATTAAATCATAATTATCATTAGCATAATAATAATTTTTTAATTTAAAAAATAGTTTATATTTCAAAATATGATGACAAAATAAAATAAAAAATAGCAAAAAATCAAAATAAATTGAAGAAAAAAAACTTATTTTGGAGTTAACATTGATAAATTATAGTATGATATAAATTAAAAAACTACTACATATAAAATATAAATTTAAATTGTTTCTGAGTCATAATTACATATTTTTTTCTTCTTTAACACATATTTATTTTTAAATTATCTATATAACATATTGTGGACTTATTTACACATATAGTACACTTTTGATTTTAGTTTAGAATATTCTCATCTTTATTTATTGTAATTGTAGTCAAAATACCAGTAAGGATTTGGTTCTGTAAGAGAATTTTGAACTGATTTTTTTTATCTTTATTTTGAGAATATATGCATTTATATGTTTGAAATTTGTTAAATTATACTTTTGAAATAAATTTTTTATTTTTATTTATTAAAAAATAAGAGACACAAATAAATATTTTCATTTATTTTATAATTACAAACCATATATTGAATTATTCGTTCAAACCATAAAACATAGATATATGTCAACCAACACCTCACATAAATAATGAGAATATGAAACTTTGAAATTATATTGATTCAAATGATGATATAAGATTCAGACCACTCATATTGTAATTTTTTTTTTGTTTACTTCTATTTTCTTTGTATTCAACTTTGTTATTTGCAATGGGTTGAATTGAATAAACAAATTCTGTATTAAGTTATACATTTTCAATTTTGTTATTAGAATAGTTCAAATTAATTTTTTTATATAAAAATATGAACAAACTTAAAACAACTTTTATATTTCATCTTATAAACATATCATTTCACAAAATCATATTATAAGTAATTCAAAAAAAAATATTACAAAATTAATAAAAACAAATTATTAAACATATCATTTCCTAATATTTATTTCTATCTCCTATTTTTTAATAAATGAAAATAAAAAAAATTATTTCAAAAGTATAATTTAACAAATTTCAAACATACAAATACATATCTTCTTATTAAAAACTTATAATTTCTTTAATTTTCTTTTTCTTTTTCTTTTTATTTTAATAAAATTCAAAATTAAGATAAAATTAAAAATTAGTTCAGAATTTAATTCTCTAGAAATTGAATTTTGACTGATACTGTGGGGACAGTTACAAAAAACAAATGTTATGGTACACAGAATGAGGTAATTTTAAAATAAATATATTAAAGTGGAAAAAAAAATCTAATTACATATCCAAACTCAAAACCCAAATGAATTGTTGCTAGGGCTGGCATAAGAAATTAAACTATACTAAACTATACTGATTGAGTTCCCTTTTAACATCAATTCAACCAACTCCACCACCAAATTTGAGATGTAATGGCACAAATGAGTTTTAAACACTCAATAGCAGTCAGTCTCAACAAATTAAACTTGAGGAAAACAATGGAACTTCATTTAAAGATGTCTAGCAAATTCCTCGACCGCAATTTCCACAACCCTTCCTTCTTCTCCTCCACCATTCCCAGATCCTTCACGGCCTTAATCCTAGCAAGTCCAAAATCCCCAATCTTTACTCCAAAATCCTCATCCAGCAACACATTATTCGGCTTTATATCCCATGAATCACCGAAGGCTAACACGCTTGGTGCAAATACTCCAACCCCTTCTCACCAAAACGGGCAATGTCAAACCTCTTCCACCAACACATCAGCTTCGGACACCGCAGGTCTAGCAACGCATCCTGCAAACTCCGATTCGGCATCAGCTTGTAAACTAGAACCAGCTTCTAACTGTGCCGGTCCAAAGAAAAACCAAGCAACTAAATAACAAATGGCGACTTCATATTCGAATACAGCGTCAACTCGTTGGAGAACTCTCTCTCCTGGATTTATCTGAGCGAGTCCATAACCTTCAACGTCATGGTCTGGCCGAAAGGCAGAGTTGCTTTGTGAATCGAACCGAACCCGCCCGCCATACTTGAGCTTCTTTGACGGTGAGAATGAGTTTGCCCACAACGTAAAACCGAGTAAGACGTTGCTAATTGTGCTCAAACAGCGCTGATAGTAAGAAAGTTTCCCCAATTTGGCACAGATTGAAGAAGCAAACCACAAATCCTTACTTTTAATCAGATTTTTCTAATTAAAACGTAGTGTTTTTTTAAATTAAAGTTTTTTTAAAATGACCAAACCATGAAACATAATTTTTAATTTCGTTCATCCAACAGTAAGATCCAAATTCATTTAATTTTCAAAAAAAAAAAGTCTATGAGAACATTCAAATTACGATGAACTATTTAAAAAGATTTTATACAAATAAGAATATCTGAAATGATTAAACTTAAAAAAAATAAAAATCACCCCTGCCTTTCCTTTTGCCCACACCGAATCCAAACTTACTTTCTTCACTTTTCTTTCTACAAAGAATCCTCAACTTGATCCAAAAACAGCAGGGAACAAAAATAAAATGACAAAGTCATGAAATCATAGACGACCTCTATCAGATCAAAAGTTAAAGTAGTGTTCAATATCGCAACTTCCCAAAACAACACAACTTTAATTGAAAATAATAATACTAAACTCGTGTATCAAACTCTACTTAACTAAAAAGGAAATTATTTTGAGAAAGACCATTTAACACTTGAATGTCGCGCTTTGCAGACTCAAACTCATTTATCTCCGGAATATTATAATTTTTTTCCTAGAATTTTTTAAGTAAAGGCAAGATTTGACAAATCAAGGAGAATAATGTCCCCCATCTTTTATTCTACAGTATGGCTACATCAATCTACATTAATGACAAGGTGGATAATAACCATTTATCATTATCACTGTTCTCATCGGCCAAAAATATTACAAGGTTAAGGTCGTATAAACAAAGGTTAGAAAGTTATATTATATGAAAGCCAGCCACCAGTGGAACCAGCTTAAGAAGCAGCAGCTAAAGGAGGAGCGGGTGAAGCAACTCCATGTAAGAAACTGCCAGATTTCTCACAGGAATCTTCTTCAACTTCATCTTCTTCTTCCTCAGCATCCCAAAGAAAATGAGCATAGGATGCCAGAACATAACTACAAAACAAAGCAAGCGTTTTATAAATTCACAGAACGAGTTAACTATATTTCCACAAAAACATATTCTTAATTTCTGATCTAGGGGTCATCCCTCTCCAAATTATTGAACCAAAAATTGCTGTCTTTTACGCTTCATTCAACCAGCCATTTTGAAACATGAATTTTGATAAGAAATTTGCGTCAGCCAGAGATTATATTATCCTCACAAAATTCATGAAAGTAATACTTATTTGTAATATTCAATCCAAACAATCATCTTTTTCTAAAGTAGTTTCTTCAATTATGCACTAAGCACTATTTACAGTAGATCAATAATCAATTAGAAACTACATATATGTAAAAGTTGAAAAATTTGTAATATTTTAGTAACTGGATTATAAATATAATTAACTATAAATTATAATAAAAATTAGTACTTAGCCTTAATATGCAAACACTACGTTAAACAACTGAAATTTGTCCTTAATTACTACAAAAAAGTTCCATACATGTCCATCTACTTAGACACGAAACTATGAAGTCCCAAATATACCACACACACACACATACATATTATTAACGAATCGTGTCAGTGAATCAAGCTTAAATAGAACAAAGAAAGAGAAGACTTGATGATTGTTACCAGTCATCAGGAGCAGCTTTAACTGCTTGATCAAAATAAGTCTCCGCTCGCGAAGCATCCTTGTGGCTCTCCCAAATCAAATCTGCATACATGGACAGCACTTTCCCATCATTTGGATTCGCCAATATCGCTCTCCCACAGTACTCCTCTGCTTTCACATAGTCCCCTCGAACCTGCCATCAAATAAACAATTACACATATTCTCATCCATCGCTTTACACAGTCGACAAGTCACTCAAATATTCGCCAACTCACGTACCTCTTTCAAGTACCTCGCGTAGTTTCCAAGAAACAGAGGGTTCCCTGGATTAGCTTCGATCATCGTTCGGTAATACAAGTCCGTGCCATCGTTCCCGTTATTCGAATCCCAACACCCCGATCCCCCGCCGTCACCGTTGTCCCATCCGCCGCCACCGCCACTTCCGCCGCCTTCAGTGGACGCACTCTCGCCTTCGTCAGACTCGGAGAACGAAAACAGAGCGGAGCCGAACGAGGTCGTTTTGGCGCGCGCGGAGAGATCCGTCTCCGACAGCGCCCGCGTCATTCTGCTCGGGGAAGCGTCAACTGGCGACAGCGAACTCGACGACGCCGACAGCGTGAGTGAGGGCGTCCGCGGGATCCGGTGAAGGATTTCGTGTTCGTGGAGCGAATCATTGAGGGTTGGGTTCGGGTTCGGGTTTGGGTTTGGGTTGGGGATGCAGGATTTGAGAATCGGAGTGGACGAGCTTCGAAGAAGCATTGTGGCTGTTGTCATGGATGTATGGAATGTCGTCGTCGTCCTCTCTGAAACGGTGAAATGAAAAGCAAGAGAGCCTGGTTGATGATGGAGAAGAGAAGAAGGAGGAACACTCGCTGACTAACGCGTCAGAGAGGTGAGGATGGTGGAGAATGGCGACGTAGCTTTATTGAAGGAAGTGATAAATGATCTTGGCCGTTGATTTTTTTATGGAGTGGGGTCCTTAAATGTGGCCCCACGAGCGGGAGTTTCACGTGAAGTAGGACCTTGTGATAGGATTTGGAGGCGTTGGATCTGGTTTGGACGGTGGGGATGGTGCGAAGGGACGAGGTGTGGTGTGGGGTGTGTGCAGTGGTGGAGATTTTTTAAGGGTGACTGGTGAGGTTGGGAAACGTTGGGGTCGCCTTCCTCGGGGCCTCTGCTTTGGATGTATGCTACGAGTCTTGGTTCAGCCGCGCCGCGAGAGATTGTTGTGGGTCCCGCTCTTCAAACTATTTGATGCCTGGGCTTTCTTGTCATTTCATGCTTCTTTGTTGCGTTGTGAGGTTTTCCTATTGTTAGATATTTTATATTCTTTCTTCTCTTTTAATATTTTATAATTCCTTTCTTCCTGTTTTAATAACTTAATCTGATATTTCTCCTATTAAAACTCACTAACTCCGTCACATTTCTCATTTTCTAAAATAAAAATATTCTTTTTAAACTATACAGGAATTATCTTCCTTTGTATGACCCACTTGCATCGTGACGGACTACTTGGTCAGGACATACTTTATCTTAAAAAAAATATCTCCGTTCTCAACAAATTAAACATAAGTCAAATAACATAATCAATTGCCTTCGGCAAAACACTCCTACGTTACAATAATACAAGCTGCAAACAATATATTTTATCAATTAAAGTAATTAAATTATCAGATAAAACACTACTAGTTTAATTAAGTATTCTATATAATACTCAAAGCGGACAAAATTATCACTCAGAATATTATATAACTTTTATCCACAAGCATAAACAATATATATAATTACTTTGTTATTATCATTTCAAAAGATAATGTTGTAACCAAAATAAATTCATATCTAATAATAATTATAAAATGGTACAACTATGGAGTTTTAAAAAAAATAACAGGTAAAGAAATTCAAATTCAAAGTATAAACAACTATATCATCATCACCATCTTTTATTAGACCAAAATTTAATTTTTCATTTCCTTACACTAAATAATGAATAAGAAAAAACACACAAAAACAAAAAAGAGAAAATTAGTTTATAAAAAAAATAAACATAAGCTTAATTCAAACATTCATATAACAATCAAATATATAATCAAATATATAATTAGAGATTCTCTAGATTTAATTATCTAGATATGCGCATCAATATTTGATTTACACATATATTTTTGGGTCTCTACTACTATGTAAAGTTATTATTTTTTTCAATGAAGGACACTCTTGGTACTTAGTGTGAAAACTATTGCTGCTTATTAGATAGACTCTAACTAGACTCTAATACCATGTTGGACATTAAGCCTAACACAACCTCACAAAGTCGACTTGTAAAGTAAGGTTTACACTAACTTATATACTATAAATTGACATTTTCTCTAGTCGAGGTAAGACTTCTAACATTATGATATTCAATTTGAAGAAGAATATTGAATCACACTCAAAATATATAAGATTTAAATTTGGGTTTTTATAATTCATAACTAAAAAAAAAATCACAAAGACAAAACTCAATTTTCTATCACAATTTTTATATCTCATTATATTTGAGAGTACATCATTTTATAGGATGAATTATGCATAACATTATTAATTCCACATTAATTTTTAGTAAGTATTTTTTAATATCCATGAAAATTCAAAAGACCCATCAAGATGATATCCTTCCTCGTTATTCAACCTTATTATTCAAGAACATTCTCAATCATCATCAAATGTCATGAGTATATTTCCTCCAAAAGAAACATAATACTTGGATCAAAGATATGTTTTTTTATTGATTTTTCATTTTAAAACTACAATCCTTACAAAGGTAGTTGATTTTTATTATCACTATTTTCTTCCTCTCTTTTTTTTCATTTATTTCTTCTTTTCTCTTCTCTATATCTTTTTCTTTTTGAATTTCTATTTTTCTCAACTTCTCCTTTTATTTTCTTTTTCACTTAATTCTTCCTCTTTTATTTCTTTTTCTATCAACTCCTTTTTTTATTTTTTTTTCTTTACTAATTTTCTTTTCCTCCACCTCTCTTTTTTTTCATCACTTGAACATGTTTTTCTGAATGTTCAACAAACATTTTCTCTTTATTATACCTTGTTCTTTATTTTTTTTTTCTTTCAATTTCCTTTCCATTTGTGAGCAAACCCATCAACAAACATGTCTCATAGGTAAAGTTGAGGAACACTTTTACCACCAGTACCTACCAAAAATATGAAAATACAAACAAAATTTGAAAGTATATATAAAAAAAAATAATTGAATATTAAGAAACAAAGCTTTGATACCAACTTATAAGTAATTTAAATATTTAGTTTAGAAAAAACTATTGATGCTACACTAAAAAGAGATAAAAATGTGATTGATAAGTCATGAAGTTGATCGCTACATATATTCTTAAAAAGATTTATTATATGTAATTTATATTACATGAATCATTATTTTTCCTATATTTAATTAAAATAAAAATTACAAACAAAAAGAAAAAAAACTCTTCCCGATCTCTTAGAAGATTATATTAACAAACAATAAACTTTGGTAAGATAAGTTCTAACTCATGGTTTTGATATCATGTTAAACTGATGTTTGCATTTAATTATATATTATAAATTGATTTTATTTATAGTCGATATGAAACTTTTAACATGAGTGTTATGTGTTTTAAGGATAAAAGAAATGAAAACTATTATATATACAGGTATGTTTCACGATGAAAAAGTGAAAAAAAAAACTGTCTTAAAAGATAAATGAATTGAAAAGATAATTGTCGTCAGCATGATTGTGGGATTTGTTGGATTTCCTTGTGGTTGAAGTTGCATACTTGAAGGGAGGAAGGAACAAAAACCTAATGTGCTTGAGATAGAGAAGAAGAAGAAAAAAGTGTCGAGAAGAGGAAGGAATAGAACCATGAAGAGAAGAAGAGTAAGGAACATCACTTTTTTTATTAAAGTGTTTTTCCCCAAATCGTTGACAAAGGAGGGAACAACAAAAACCTAGCCCTAACCAGTGTTGCATGTGCAAGAAAGGAAACTGCCATGCATGTGTAGAGCAGTGCAGAGAAAAGAATGGAGTGTGTGTCACGTGCAGTGAGAGCATTTAAAAATTCAAAGTCAAGTGTTTACATGAATTTAAACCCGTTACATTCAACTCCAAAGAAAACTAATAACTCATTTTTTTTAAAGCACATTTTTTTATTGATAAAAAATTATATATGATAAATGATTATAGAGATATTATTTAATCATTACTTTAAAAATTTTAAATCAATTGGATCCATACAAAAAATATATAATATCTTCCCATACAAATTTATTTATAAGAGTTCTATAATAAAATCAAATAAAATATACATATGATTTTTTTATCTATCAAATTTTATTTCGGGACACAATTTATCGTGCTTTATTTCACATTTATAGCAAGCACTATATATGTTTTTTTATTAATAATAATAAAATAAAAGATACACATTTAGAAAAATGTCAATTTTGCTGGCTGATAATATCTTGGCATTTAAATAAAAGATTTAAAGAAGACAACAACCACAAAGCCCCAATCTACTTAAAGCTATATTTAATGAAGTGTCCACTGAAGAGAAAACAAAATCTCTTGACTGTGTGGTATAAAGATGTTTTGTTATTGGCTATCAATCAAATTCAAACACTAGAAGCACTAGCTCGTGTCCTCGACGTGGACAACTAATACAAATTTCTAAAATGGAGTACTGAGAAGGAATACGTCAAATATCTTATTCAAACGTGATTAAAGTATTTACTATTTTTTTAATAAATAATTCATCAAAGAACTCAATTAAGTAATACGTACATTTTGTTTATTGGAAAAGAAGAGGATTTGAGATATTACGTAATGAATCTGAACCACTCAAATAAATAACATATTCATAATATCATTAGTGTGTCTTGGCGTTTTCAATATAAAAGCTAGAAGAATCGTTGCTAAAATATCTACCACCTTAGATAAATAATTTTACTTCTTAAATTCCTGAAAATTGAAAATAAAAAACAGCAGGCCAGTTAGTCAAGTTATGCGAACTATTATTATTATTATTACTAAAGAAGATAATTTAAATAATTTATTTAATTATAATTTTTTAATTACAATATTTAATAATAACTTCAATTATTTTTATAATTTTCAAAAAGCCAATTTTAATTTTTTATAGCCTTTTATTAATGAATTAAATTATTTTTTAAAAAAATTCAAAAGTGCGAACACAAGCGTGATATATTTTCAATATATAAAACAACTCAGTTATAAATTTTATATTAAACAGTACTGCTTATAATATTTTATAATAATGATAATAGAATATGCTTTATTTTGTAACTGTGCAACACCTTTCGGTCATGTCTTCTCCTTTTCTAATTCCTTCTTTCTTTTATTAATTTTTTCTTCAGAGACACAGTTTCTTCAACTATATTTTCTCTTACTTTCGTATGCATATTTGAAATAATTATGTAGGTGCAGAAGGAAAAAAAAGCATAAAGTGGTTAATTCAAAGTTTTCATATAATTACTAATGATGTGTTCGCTTTTATTGTTGACAGATATTACATTAGATGGATTTGAGAATGAGTATGGTATTTGTATTTAAGGATTTGCGAGTGATGGAGACGTGCATACGTAGGATTTGCAGGATATTCCATCTCGATGAGTACGTAGGGAGGATTTTGGAAAGGGGAATGTATTTTTACAGGATTATTCTCCTTTTATTTCCTGTATTTTCTTTATGAGGGTCATCTGCCTTTGCGAAACTGCGAAGGAGGGAATCCGGACCGAGATAATGGAACCGATTATGTGAGTATTGAGTGGGAGGATAATCGGTTATGTTATACATGAAACCGATTCCAGCAAGCTTCACCCTTCTACTACTATATTCCATACTAAAGTTTTATAAAAATATATGAGCTAAAACTCACTAAATCTACATTTACAAATTCATTTAATAAACAAATTTTAATATCAGCAATAAGACACATCAACATACATCAATTTTCAATTCAATATACCATCTTTCTCAAACACTCAATACATCAGATTTCACAATTTAATTAAAGTTCACAAATCAATCTTCACATCATCATACAAACATCAAATATTACATGCATACCAAATTCAAACTAAATAAACTAGTTTTCCTTACCTGGTTGATGCTTCGACGGTGCTAAAAACTCTAAAATTCCTCCTACGACTCCAAGATCTCTACTTGCTCCTACATTTCATGACAATTTGATTAGAGTATACCCACAATATCATTGATCAACAAAGAGTCTTAGAAAAAACTCAGACCCCAAAAGAGTGAAGAAAACCCCTACATGCAAAGACACCAAAATTTAAAGAAAATGGTAGAAATCGACTTACTTTATAGCTAAAATCAATAAACTAGAAATGAAGATTCCACCTCAAAAAATTCTCAGGCAATCTCTATTCTTATGATAGATGAATAGGAAGTTATGATGTCTAGAAAGAAAGCAAATGAAATTTAAAGAAAATAGTTTTAGAGAGATAAAGTTCTTTATACAATGAAACTTCATATTAGTAAATTTTCTTTATATGGTTGATTTTTTTGAAATAAAATAACAGAGTTCATTATTTAAAACATTCTACCATATCTAATGTCTGTTTTTTTAGAGTCTTACACTCTTCCTTTCTTTCCTTATTTTTATTTTGAATCTTCTCTTCTTTTGTCATTGTTTCTTTATTATAATAAAGAAAATCATATTGATTCTAAAAATATATAAAATTAATTAAGACTACAACTATACCGTTTTGCAAACAATATATTTTATTCAAATATAACAATCAGGAAAATAATGAGGGTGTTGCTCCCTCCACCACCACCCTATACTTCCTCCACCTCCCCACATTATTTTAAATACAATTATATCCTTAAGTTAAAAAGATTTTTACTTTTACCCTATTTTAAATAATTTGAAACCCTAATTTTACTTTCCCAGCACCCACCCACGGAACTCTCTTTTCCTTTCTCCATTTTCGTTTCACCTCCCCACCTCCCGCACTTCCATTCCTTTTTCTTCCCAGTTTTTTTTTTTGGTTTGAAAGCTTCCATTGCCGCCGTGGTGTGAAGGAGCGTCGCCGCCGTGGTGTGGAGGAACATCGAGGAACGTCCAGAGCATCAACCAACGTGATCCTTCAATGGATGTCAACATCCGTTTAAGGTAAAACGGATGTCGACATCCGTTTTTCCTTAAACGGATGTTGACATCCGTTGAAGGATGTTGACATCCATTGAAGGATGTCACCTCCGTTTAAAGGTTACATTTTTTATTTTAGGGTTTTATTTCAAGGTTTATTCGAATACGAGGAAGCACGCACTGCACCACTCCACGCACTGCACCACGAGAGAAAGACGGCTTGATAATTCTTTCCACCACCACCAACCTTTGCAACTTGTAGTATCTCACAACGACGAAAGAAAGAGAGGAAGAAATATAATGTTAAAATGAAAGAAAAGTATTTTACTCATGTACGGGACTAGAATATGTTATTAATGAAATAGGTTGTGAATGGGTAAAATTAAAAAATAATAACCCTAAATATAAAATTTTAGTGAGGGACAAAATAGTAAAGGGGAGGTGGAGGGAGAAAGGTGTGGTGGTGGAGGGAGCAACACCCAAATAATGATATTATTATTTATTTTAGAGTTGTCAAAACGGGTAACTCGGCTCAACCTGGTCCAGCCCACCACGAGTTTGTCACTTAGTGAGCCAACCCAACCCAACTCACTTATTAGCGAGCTGAAAAAAATTCCAACCCAGCTCGACCCACCACGGGTTGGCTCACTAGCTCATTTAATTATTTTTAAATAAAAAAATTAATTTTTTTTTAGTTCAAATATAAATAAACGTCATTCTAAAATGATGTTAAACTCCAAAGACAATTCAAAATAAATAAAAAAATATCATATAATAATAAGTTTTTAATATTGATAACTTTTGTATCACTTGTCCATTTATAATATTAGAGTCTTGAATAGATAATTCTATAATAATTTTCTCTCTTAAAACATCTTCTTCTTTATCACATCTATAATATAATAATAAAAAATGTTAACTAATAATATTGAAACACAAAATAATAAATAATTAAATTAAATTAGGTGTGTTGGTGTCAGCTCACCACGGGTTCAACTCGGTGAGCCAGGTTTTAAGTGAGCCGAGTTGAAAACTAACCCGCATAAAAGAATTAAATTTTTTTTCAAACCCAACCCGATTCAAACTCGTGATGAGCCAAGTTAGCTCGCGAATTACAACGCATTTTGACAACACTAATTTATTTATTGAATTAAACAAATTTATTAGGACCAATACACTAGCATCTAAATGCATTTGCAAGTCAGTTGTAATTTTAGAAGACATTTTATTCTATCACGCTATATATACTTGCGTGTGTGTATATATATATATATATATATATATATATATATAAGTTTTAATATTTAAATATAAATAAACATGTTATGATAGAATATAAGTCTTACAAACTCTAATGAAAATATAAAAGAGAATGGTGTGGAATAAGATAAAATAAAATTTTATAATATAATTTTTTAGTTATACAAGGTGTAACAGGTCACCTACTTTTGTTGAAGGGAGACATATTAATATGAACAACTAATACTTTAACTAAAGTCATTCAGTGTCCAGTAATGTAATTGATGGATACATGATTCCATATATGATTGAAGGAGAAGACCAAACTTTGCAATAACTAAAAAATTGGCATCGTGCAAAAGTGGCAATTTGTTTTTCTCACTTCAAACACTTCCTATAGTTTTCTATTAAAATAAACTCTATAATAAATAATTGATATTTATAAATATTTATTATTTACATATAGCAAAGTCATCTAAATTAAATCAAAATAGTTTGATAATCATGACACTGACAATTCGACCGCCCTTCATACCACACCATTACCGCATGAATCTAGACTAAATTAGATTAGTCCAACAGTCATTTAGATCGACTAATTAATCCAACAATCATCCAAACTAAATAAACTAATAAAAAAAAATTAATAATGTTCGATTTGATAACAGAAAAAAGAAATCAAAACTAAAAGACCTGCCAACCCGACAGTTGTGGGTTGTAATACAACCCAATTTCAATTGCTTATAAGAAACAAAACTATATTGGTTTTAAAAATATCATGTTAACAATTTTTTTTTAATAATTTTTTTAATAACTTTTTGACAATTATTACTATTTTATTAGTATGTATATTTAAAACGGACTGAACTACCACATAAGTGATTGTAAAAAAATTGTTAAAAAAATTGTTAAAAAAATATTTTTTTTTAAAATGAATCATGATCAAAATTTTAATTAAAAAAAATAAAAAAAATATAGATGAGATAATTAAGCAAATCTATATTACTTTTATAGTGTTTTCATACCATTTTATAAAATATTTATTACATCGTTAATTTCATTTTATAGTTGCTTACTCCTATTAATTATAAATAAACTACAAAAATATTATCCAAATAAATAGATTTTATAGATACAACTTTTTTCTAAATAATTAAGAAAGTAAGTTCAATTTTTTATGGGTTAAAATCAACTTATTTATTTTTGTTTTGTTAGACGTTAAAATAAATATATAAACTAGTTTAAACTTACAAAATAAAATAATTTTAATTTATTTAGTTTTTATATGAATAATCATATATATATATATATATATATATATATATCTATATATATATATATATATATATATATATATATATATATATATATATTATGATTGGATTAATATGGTTTTTAAAGAAAAGTGATAAAAGTGAATTCTACGAAGAGTGATTTTCGTGGATTCTACCATTTGAGAAATCCTACTTTGCTATGATCCAGAGATGAATTTTAGTGCGTTTTTCAAAAGTTTAAAGGAAACTTGTAATAATCTGACTTTTCAATGAATTAGAAGAAACAAATTTATTACTCTCCATTTCTCTACAAATAAACACATTAAAATCTTTATTTTTCTCTTAACATAAAGTTTGCTAAATACTAAAGTATGTTGAAGATGTTATACAAAAAATCTATATGTAATTTTCTAGGAGATAATAAGTCGTGTTCCCTTAATACCCCTTTCGATAAACTTTTAGATATTTGCGTTATTATTCATCTATGTACTCGATAAATGTACTGAATATAGTTATATAATATTCTTACGGATACAAAAATGATAAGCTACCATGGATGATATGATATTTTTTTTATTTATTTTGAATTGTCTTTGGAGTTTAAGATTCTTTTAGTGTGACGTTTATTTAGATTTGAATTAAAAAAGAATTGTAATTTTTTATTCAAAAAAAACTTATAATTAAATGAACAAGTGAGCCAACCCGTTTAACCCACCAACCCATGGTGGGACGGGCCGGGTTCAAATTTTTTTAGTTCGCTAATAAGTCGGATTGGGTTGGTTCATTAAGTGACCAACCCGTGGTGAGCCAGACTGGGTTAAGCTGGGTTACCCATTTTGACAACTATACTTTTTAGTAAGTATATTCTATTAGATATTATACTTAATTATAGTCCGAGATTTGTTTTATAAATAAGTAATGTAATCAATGATAAAGATAAATATTATGTGTTCTAATAATATCAATATAATTTTTTCTTTTGGTTCTTCATCACATAATGTGTTAATTTACAATATTTATAACAAAGGTCACATGTTAAGTGTCAAAATATTCGTGTAGGATGGATATTACATTGATATTTTTTCTACATTTTGTATTTTACTTGATATTGATCACTCATATTCTTCAAGTCTTTCTCATCTCTTGATTAGTTCATTTGGTAGATCATCTTTCTCAACATTGCCTGATTGTATGTTTTAGATGAAACACTCAATATAAATTTTTATCACATTTCAAAAAAGTCAAAATTATGCCTTAACCGGATACTGACTTGAATATCAAAGTGTTTAAAAGAAAGAAGACTTTAAAAGTACAAGTGATTGACATCGAGTGAAATACAAATAATAGAAAAAGTATCAGTGTAATCTTTATCCAATAAAAACATATATTATATATTATCAGTGAAACAATAACTTTTTATTAATGTACTTAATAATATAAAGTGTTAGACATAAGAGTGAGTGTAAATTCTAAGTCAATTTTGTAAGGTTATATCACAGTGAAATTAAAGTACTTTACACAATGCAGTTGAACCACCTTGTTCTTAGGTGTCAACATTAATAGAGTGATAGTCCCATTATATACATAATTCGCCTATTAGCATGTAATATTATTTAAAGCTTTAACTCAAGGAGGTAATGGTTAATTCATTTCAAGTTGTTCTCGACACACTTTGTATACTTGCCTCCTAGACTTTAGGAGTTCAAGGAGCGATGTAGAGAGTCTTTGAATGAAAGAAAAAAAAATTATTTGGTTGAGGTGTTATCGACAAATGGCATACATTGGTCCTTAGACTCGAGGAACTAAAAGAGTTAAATGGAGTCTTTAAACGAAAGGAAAAATTATTTCTTTGGATGAGGTGTTCTTTGCACCTCTTGTGACGTGACCCTAAGTTTGAGGAGTGATACATAATCTATAACCTTGGGATACATATCTTAGCAGGGGATGCAATTGATAAAGTTCATGGACCATTTTTTTCACTTTTCTTTTAAATAAGAGTGAGACAGAGTTCATGAACCATTTTTTCCTGTCATCAACTTAATTATGTGAGAATTTATTTTATACGCTTGTTTATCTTTCTTAGGTAGTTTTCGGTGTTTAGCTAGGCTTTAATGATTCAATTGGGACACGAAGTATCTCAAAAAGTATTTCAAGTTGGGATCAATAAGAGTTTAAGAGTAAGAACCTTCACTAGAGTAAAGCTCTTAACTTTATGATCATAGGTTCGAATTGGGAAATTGATTTTTTAATTAGTAAAAAATAAACTTTTTTTCTTTTTCTTATTTTTTTTTCATTCATCCAAACAAAACAGTAGATACATTATTTCACTTCTATTGATTTAAACAACATATCTGTATTTATCCTATGTAATTTTTATTTTATTTATTTTCTACTTTTCTCGCATTATTCATATTTAACTATGTGTAAAAGGTTTACGCTACAAAGGTCTATTTTCTTTTATATACGCGTGCTAAAACTGAGGCTTAAGACGATGGAGACATTGGCCACTTGCCACGCCTTTTTTTTTTCTCTTTCTCGTTTCTCATTTCTCACGTGTCTCCTTTTTGAGCTAACTCCATTCTTATATGAACTGCTACTTCCTTCGCTTCTTTATTTCTTTCCAATTCCAGAATATTCCAACTCTCTGCGATCTTTTCTTTTCTCCTCGAACGTCCTATGCTACGCGAGGATCAGGTTCCAGAATAATACTGGTGGTCTCCAACAACTGAATAGCGTTCTGTTCTCTGAAATTCATTGGGAGCCAATTCCGTCTCTAGGTCATCTTCTCTGAATCGGAATTCGCCACGAGGAGCTGAAATTGTGAATGAATGAACGTCGAAAAAACATGAATGTCAGGAGAAAGATCGGGAAGTATGAGGTGGGGCGAACTATTGGTGAAGGCACGTTCGCCAAGGTCAAGTTCGCCAGAAATTCTGAAACAGGGGAGAGCGTGGCCATTAAAACTATGGCTAAGACCACCATTCTCCAGCACAGAATGGTTGAGCAGGTTGACCTTGTTACTTTCAACTTCTCCATAGGGAACTTATGTGTTCAATTTCCATTATATTGATTTATAACCTTTATGTTTTGGGTTTTAACTTTTGAGTCTTGTTTGGTTTGCCGTTCCTTCGAATTCATGTTGTTAATAACGAGAGTGAGGTCAAGCCTTTCTTTACATTCTTCAATTGGTATCCAAAAAACGAAATAACAAAATTAAAATAAACTAGAGGTGAAAATATTATGGGCTAGATTGTATTTGGTTCGTGAGAAGGAGAATCAGAGGGAATGTCAATTGCTGGAGACGGAAATGGTCAGGTTGCTTGCGGGAGAGGCTGATTTTGAGGCATATGACATTGTCTATCCCTCGGGCCTTGATCAAACCTATTTCCAAAATTAGTCAAGTGAAGATTTTATTAGAAAAACCTGTTTGGTAAAAAAGTTAAAGCTCTGCACCGTTCAAAATGACTTTTAGACCCCGAATATTGACTTGTTTAAATAAATACAAGTAATATAATGATAATAATATCATTGTTATCATTAGTCTGATATTATTTTTACATTCATATTTTAAATTTGCAGTCAAAGTTGTGCATCTAAATCTATATGCTTGCCTGTGCATTTATGCCAGAATATTGATGCAGTTCGTTGTACTGAATGCTTGTTGTAATTCTTTTCATCCTTTGGTACTAGCTCTTCTAACTTGAAACATGTTATCATAGATTAAAAGAGAGATATCGATTATGAAGATTGTCAGGCATCCTAATATAGTTAGATTGCACGAGGTATGTCTAGAGATATCTTAATACATCAGGATTTACACCATCTTTCTCCCTCTTGTATTTCTCACATTGTTCTCAAATTTTAGGTTTTGGCTAGCCAGACCAAGATTTACATAATCCTTGAATTTGTGATGGGAGGGGAACTATATGACAAAATTGTAAGTTTTTATGTTTATATATTATGATTCTTCTAAACTTTGACAATTCTCAAGTCTGACCTTAAAATTTGTAATCACTGTTGAGATGCTAACAGATTAATGTTAATGATTTGATTAGGCTTTTTATTAGATTTTGTTTGTTATATATGTTACAATTACACTGCTTTTGGATCTGTAGGTTCAGCAGGGAAGGCTTTCTGAAAATGAATCTAGACGCTATTTTCAACAACTTATAGACGCTATTGATCATTGTCATAAAAAGGGTGTGTACCATAGAGACCTGAAGGTGAAAGGCAGTATATAGTATATGTATATGTGTGTGTGTCCGTGTTTATGTTCTTGCTGAGGTAAATGTTTTAACCTTCTTTTGTTTTTGTCTTGATCAATTTATTTCTCTTCTCTTTTGATAGCCTGAAAACCTCCTTCTCGATGCTTTTGGAAATTTGAAAGTTTCTGACTTTGGATTGAGTGCATTGACTGAAAAGGTAATAAACTGGCATCTTATTTTTCCTAGTCTCAGAATAAAGATTTTTGGAAATAGCAGAAGCTGCAGAACTAATGGCTCCATCCCATCCTTTTCTGTGTCTTTCTTGTAGGGTGTTGGCCTTCTTCACACCACTTGTGGGACCCCAAATTATGTTGCCCCTGAGGTAAAATTAATTATACACAACTCCAATGTCATTCCTAATTATTGCCTTTATCTTTTAATCCTTTTCCTATGGGCTCAGATTGATGTTTTGATATAATTCTCTTTATCAAGTTTATTTACGGTCTTATGGACAAATCACCAGTGATGAAAATAGTAGCCAGTTGAGGTGTTCTCTTCTCTGCATTACGACCTTTTTATTTTTCTCTAAATTCAGCATAAATATTAATATATATAGATTATAAGAGATATTCAAGACTGATATGAGGATAATATATATATATATATATATATATATATATATATATATATATATATATATATATATATTAAAAAAGAGGAATTAAGGATGACATGAGAAATAAGAAATTAGTCCACTTGAAAGTTAAAGAAGTCTGATTCAATACATAGGGTAAATATTAGACCTTACTCTCAAACCCTTATCTTGGAACAAGAGGTGTCTTCACAGTTAATTATTTATACATTTAATGATTGGATTTGTAACTATTGCATTTTTTTTCATCTCATGACATTGATATATTCAATTTATATGTCTAAGGTGAGATAGTTAATTTAGGTTGCAATTTGACTGTTTCTTCTAAGTGATTTAATTATGAGTTCGTATAAATTTGATTATTTTCCCCTTATTGCAATAAATTTCATTTATCATTATGTGCTTTGGTTTCTCACTTAAATGATCTTTTGTAGGTGATCGGAAATCGAGGATATAATGGTGCTGCAGCTGACGTTTGGTCATGTGGGGTCATCCTATATGTTCTACTAGCCGGATATCTTCCTTTTGAGGAGCCTGACCTTCCAACTTTGTACAGAAGGGTATTCTACCTTTCCATTATAACCTGGAAGTATACTTGAAAGAGCTAGAGAGAAGAGTGAAAAATATTGGTTGTGAATGTAATAGAAAAGATCAGTGGAGCATCACTTTTAACTACTTTGGAACTTTATTTATATTTTAAATCCTGAACTATTCTCACTGAAGAGAAAATAGTCTTTTAAAATAATAAGAAACAATTATATAACATTCTTGTAATTGAAGTGTTAATAACAAGATCCTAATCAAACAACCTTAATAATTGATATGGACAAAAATAAAATAAGCTACTAAATTCACGCAGAGTTTTAGAGGTGACAGTAAAATTGCCAAGGTTGAAAATATTTCTGCTGCCAGCATTTATCTTTAATGGGTTATTCAAGCTTTAGTAGTTGTTTACATGCTCTATTATGTAATGTGAAAAGGTGAGATGCATTGTTCTTATGGTCATGCTTATTATGTAGTAGAGCTTCATTTGTTGAAAACTTGTTTTGAACCTGATTATTAAGAAGGTAAATGTGAGAAAGTAATTAGGTGGACAGATTGGTGTTAATAAGGGAGACATTGATATGCTTAGGCAACAGTAGTGTGTGTAGATTTTTGGAGGGAATGGGTGGGTGCGGGAAGGGATTCTATTTTGTATGGTTGAGGATTAAGCTGAGTCTTGGCTGAAGAATAGTAATCCCTCTGGCTTTTACCATTTACTTTTATGAAAAATTGACTGTCTTGTCTTTCTTATTAGATACCATGAAGAATCTTTTGTGAGTGTGTTTAATGTTCATTTTAGGACTATTGGCAGATGTAAATTGTTAACCAGCTGTTAACTTGTTATTGAATTTTCTTTTTATTTGAACTTGTAGATCAATGCTGCAGAGTATGTCTGCCCATTCTGGTTTTCTGCTGAGACAAAGTCATTCATACATAAAATTCTAGATCCTAATCCAGAAACAGTGAGTACAGTTTTTCATTTCTTCAAGATGTAATTTGTTATAGCTCCTAATACAGGCATACACGCATTATGCTTTGTTATGAAGTGTGTGCGCTTCTAACTGATTATCCTGATACATTTTCATAGTTACATTACAAGTGTGTTTATTCCTACGACAATGCAACTATGTAGTGAGTTCTGTGAAACAAGTATAATACTTTTTTCTTTTAATTTTTTGGTTTTTCTTTTTTCCTTATTTCAGAAACATAAAAATTGAAAATAGTAAAAATTGAGACAATAAATGATTTTCTTCTCATTAAAGGATGTTACTATCAGTTATGGTCCACTTTTCAGTTTTGTGGCATTTTTATGCTTCTGTAAGGTTTCATAATTTTTGCTGACACTAAAATAAATATATTTTTGTATGTATAGACATTTTTTACTACTTGTATAAGGATTACCCTATCTGGGAAATTTTACTCCTGATTATTGCAAATTAGTTGTGAATTAAATAGATTATTCTTATTAATTCCAATTCAATTATGGAAGTGCAGAGGGTGAAAATTGAAGAAATAAGGAAAGTTCCATGGTTCCAGAAAAACTATTTTCCTGTCAAACTCAAGGAATGTGAGCAAGTAAATTTGGATGATGTTCGGGCTGTTTTTGATGATATTGAGGTTTGCTGTTTTTTTTGTTCTATTCAATTTATACAAACAAAATTTATTTTTGCAACGGTATGTCCATAGCTGCAAATACATTGTAAGTCTACAATATGTTTTGCTAGTTATCCAACAGCTTAAGTGCTTTGATTCACTGATCTGGGTAGTTGGCACTTTTACATTTTTATAGGACCAATATGTTGCTGAAAAGTCAGAAATTACCGAGGGAGGAGGTCCTTTCATAATGAATGCATTTGAGATGATTTCCTTATCACAAGGATTGAATCTTTCACCATTGTTTGATAGGCACCAGGTATTGTTTTAGTTTCATCTTCCTGCCCTACAATCTCCTGGTTCCTCTATGTCTCTGGCTGCCATGTAACATTTTATACTTCCACCCGCCTAGGTGGGCATTAGAGGGCATCTGATTTCAGGTTTGAATCAAAGGGGGGCAAGTTGGCTGAGAGTAATTTTTTCAAGGTTGTCTGATGCATTGCCCCAATTGATATGCTTTTGCTGTTCTAACAGGATTATGTAAAGCGACAAACACGTTTTGTCTCCCGTAAACCAGCAAAAGTTATAATTTCTTCTGTTGAAGCTGTTGCAGAGTCAATGGGTCTTAAGGTCCATTCTCGCAATTACAAGGTATAACTTCAGTTCTCTACTTTGTGCTATAATGTTGAGTGGATAATCCATTGGCTCAAGATGCCTTAAGCTGATAATAAATGGTAGTGTGATGTACCAGACATTTTTTTACAGAATTATGAACAGACGCACTTTCATTTAATCCTATTGTCATCATATATCAATGCAATCTTTGTTGTTTGTCGCTTTTTCTGCTCTAATTAACTATTGTTAAATTAGTCTGCAATGTCTATCGTGTCATATTAGCCAATTTACAGTATTGTTTCAATCACATTACATATCCCTAAGTAGGGATTGCTAATTCAAAACAGGTGATTATTTGGTTCTCTAATTTTAAGACCAGCTAGGGATTTTTGTACTTTATTCTGAAAATAAATGTGTCTCTCGCTTTTATTTTCTTTTCCTATCATTTCCCTAAATGTAATTTTCTTGTAGGTGAGGCTAGAAGGTGTTTCTGTAAACAAGGTTGGGCAACTTGCGGTGGTCTTGGAGGTTGTTTGTTTTTTCTTTTTGTCTCTGTCGTGTTTGTTATTTTTTATGTGAAAATTTTTATTTCTGCTTGATCATATGGTTAAATCATGTTTGTTTTTTCTTGAAAGGTTTTTGAAGTCGCTCCATCCCTTTTCATGGTTGATATTCGGAAGGCAGCTGGGGACACTTTTGACTACCACAAGGTTAGCTTCAATATCTACACTTATCTACATTT
Source organism: Vigna angularis (assembly GCF_016808095.1). Classification (NCBI taxonomy): domain Eukaryota; kingdom Viridiplantae; phylum Streptophyta; class Magnoliopsida; order Fabales; family Fabaceae; genus Vigna; species Vigna angularis. The sequence continues at coordinate 10,398,467 of NC_068970.1, read as the reverse complement.
TTTATTTCTCAAATGCTTTCAAGCTATGCCATGGGAATCACCAAAATAAAATATGGCTAATGCTAAAAGGGGGAATTACCAGCACAGTTGTTCATACAAGCACGTAGAGTGACATCCTTTTTGCTTATCAATATTCGTGTTCCAACTTAGTTAAAAAGAGAGGGAAGAAACTCATTAAGAATTATCATTTGTTTCGTACTCAAATTTAATAGCTCCATATGGCTGCATTATTTGTTTTTCCCCATCTTAGGAACTCATCATCCCATGTTTTAATTTTTAATTCTTAAGTTAATCTAATTACTGGTAGTTAGTTACTGACTTTTGTCAGTCATCAATTACAAAAAGAAAATACTTTGGTACAGCTACATGGTGAACACAACTATTTTAGGCATAGTGCAGAATAAGGAATTTGGTTGTGCGTTAATCAACACTATCATAGATGGAGTCAATTTCTGAAGTCCAATGTTGGGTTTGATGTCGATGTCCAACGGTACTGGAATTGAGATGAGCAAGCCCATATGCTAATTATTAGTTTTCTGGCTTTGTGAAATTTTACTGTTATCCGATATTATGTCTTATCCTTTCCTTATCAGTGTTATTTATGATTGACTTGATTTTGTTACGTAAGATTAGAGAAATTCTGGGTTATATTATGCGACCATGGGTTTTACTCACTGCATCATGGTATGCTACATTTTGATAATTATTCCCCGTTTGATAGTCATATGTCCATCAAAACTTCCAACCACCCTATGTAAGAAATAAAATGAAATTCATGCTTTGAAGTTGAGAGAGGGCTGAATTTTTTAAGTAGTTATTTTACTTATAAACTTAAATCTCAATGTATGTGTGCACCATTAACACTCTATCAACAACAACTAAATCATTTTTTACGACCTTGCTCGAGAAACTAGTTAATACACGAACTTAAAAGCTGGCTATTAAAGTAAAAGTGAAGCTTATACAATTACTTTTTCAATTAAAAGTGTTGGATAAAACTAGTTAATGACATATCTAATAAATATAAAATAACAAAAAAATTGTAAACTTTTAGTTGATTTTTAATTTTTATTAACTTTTTAAAGATAATTTTTTTATTAAAATTTAAATTAGTTACAGAAGGTAACATAAAAATGATCAGGAAGTGTATAAAATTATTAAGAATAAAAAAGGAAAAAAAAAAGAACCTACAAACTTGTAAGCTATATATACCATCCTGTGTGACTACACCTTGGAATCGGTTAAACATGAATGACTCCAGACTCATGGATTCATGTTGAAAGTGTTTCGGAATTTGAGAATACTTGTGGGTATTGGAAGCTTAAAAATAGAAACATATGATAGCAAGAAATCTAGATCACAAGTTAGAATCTCATCCTTGACTTAAGTCATGAATTGAATCTATGAGAGACTTGAATCAATGATTACATCACAAGAACAATGTATATGAATTGAGAACAAGACAAGAAGATACGAGTCGAACTAAGGACATAAAAACACAATCTGGAACGAATTACGAATTGGATTAGGCATGAGGTATAAGAAAGTAAGACAAAAACATAAGAACAACGATTCGAGAACAAGCAATAGAAGAATTCAAATAAAAAAGGTGGAGAGGCCTTATGAGATAGCAAAATTGCACGTCACATGAAGTTGAATCTTCATCTTCAAGATAAATGTCATGAAGAATCGGAATCGTCACTTGAATAGTAAGATATCAAGATAAGACCTAAAGAAGGAAAATCACTCTTACCAAAGAGATTATGCTCTCCTAAACTCAACAAATTAAGAATTAGATTGAACGGGAGTTATAAGAAAGTAAGACAAGAACATAAAAAAACAATACAAGAACAAGTAATGGAATTCAAATAGAAAAGGTTGAGAAGACTTACGAAATGGAAGAATTACACTCTATCCGAAGTTGAATCTTCATCTTCACGATAAGTATCATGGAGAATTGTTACTTGAATTCCGAGATATCAAGATAAGACTTAAAGAAGGAAAATCACTCTCACCAAAGAGACAATGTTTTAGGGTAACTCTTAAATTTCATATATCTCAAAGTTCATTAGGAAAAAGAGCTGACTGTGTATAGCCTTCTTGGGAGAAAATGCAATGGCTAACTGAGAGAGAAATTCAAGTTAAATAAATCCTAGATCTAGATTTGTCTCATGTTTTCCCTGTTTGTATTAGATCTTATATGTTTGGGTCACACTTGTCATGCTTTCTCCTCTCTTCTCTCCGGCCAAAAGTTTGGTACTCCAATTGGGCTTGAATAAGTCTTTAATTGGAGCCCAATTTTAGGTCTAATACAAATACAACTAAAGTCCAAAATGGCAATAAATCATCCAACTATTTTAGCTTTGTTACTCTTGAAATTATCTTTGCATATTTTTGCTCATTTTCTTCTTCTCCATTCATGCCTTTATCTTAAGTGGGGTTTAAATGAAAAAACAAACATGCTAGATAATTCACAATTTTTTAAAGTTATAAGCTCGTTAAATAAATTTTGTTATCAAACATTTTAATTTGATCTAAGTTACTTAAATAAGATAGTCTAAAGCTTGTTACTTACCAAACCCACTTGCTTTATTTATTAATTCGATTGTGCTACCCAACGTTTAATCCTATTTCCAGAAGGAGTGTATTTTTCTTTTCGCTTCTCAGGTTTGTATACCTACTTTAAACATTTGTAAATGCAGCCTAATATGCACATATATTTATATTTGCATGCAGATAAACTGACAGTAACTTATATCTGTACTTTTTTGCAGTTTTACAAGAGTTTTTGTTCCAAACTCGGAAACATTATTTGGAGACCGGCAGGGACCATTCCAAATTCTAACACGCTTAAGCAAATGACTGTATAATCCAATCCTTGAAGTTATGAACGATGCAAATCTGCTTAGAAGTGCACCGAGAGCTTCAGCTGGTCTCCGAGTATCCTAAAAAGCTGACAAGCTTTGTTGCTATCATAATGCAACGTGCAATGCATGAATAGTATTGTGAACGGGTGTCGTTGTCAACTTACCACATGGCTTGGCTTGGCTTAATAAATCTACCCCACGATGGTTTACAAAATCCATCCATCATTGGGTTCTGGGAGAAATGTATAAAGAATAAAAACAAAATACGTGTTTGATTAAGTATGAAGTTAAATCTACTCAGATTTGAGTATGTAAATGTTAACGTAATTATATTTTTAACCATAGTACTACCATGATTTTGTGGGGTCCAAATGTACTGAACCCAAAATTACGCGTTTTATTTGAGATTTGTCGGAGCACTAGTGTACGTTCCCACTTTTCCACTTGTATGGTCACTGTCTAGACTGCATGATCTCTGCTTACACAAACAGCAATTGTGACATGCGATAATAAGTTAATAACTGATCACATCTACAAACGACATTGTTGAATTTATTGAGAATTTGATTTGAAAACACATTGGAATCATATTGTAAGTAGAGCTACGTGGCCTTTTGTGAAAGGACATTATTGCATGGAAAGTCGTTCATATTTAATTACTTTACATATCATTATTAAATTCATAACATTTTAAAAAATTATGATGATGACAAAGCTTAATAATGTATCATTTTGAATCACACTGCTGAATTAATATTCATAGTTACATATATTTGAAAAAAATTAAAACAATCAGTACATGTGTGTATACTATTTAGTTATTCATTTGAAAAAATTATAATTTCCTTTATACTTTTTGTCTTTTCTTTAATTTTTAGAACTATTTTTTACCCTTTATCCAAATAGATTTCCATTCTTTTCTTCTGTTACACCAATCTTACTATATCATACTTTATTTTTAGGTTATTTTCTCCTTCACTTTAAACTTATCTTGCCTTTTCCTCTTGGTTTTACATGTGAATATTAAAGGGTTTCACATGTTTAATGAATGGAAAATGTTTTCTTTCGATTGATCTATCTCATAATCAATGTTTTGGTTGGTTAGGTAGTATAACTTAGAGTTATGAAGACTTTTTTTTGGAAAAGGGGGTTCTAGCTCTTTCTACCAATTTGGAATTATTATTGCTTGATAAATAAACAACTGTCTAACTCAATCCCACAAAACCGGCTTGTAGGATGAGGTTTTCACTCACTTATAAACTATAAACCATGAATTGACCTTATCTTTGATCGATAATGGGTGGTCCAATAGCGGTCCGATAACGGGTGAAACAACATGTCTAACAAACAACAAATATCGTTAGGATAGACTCTAACCATGACTTTGATATTGTAAGATGAGGTTTGTACCCACTTATAAACTATAAATTGATCTTATCTGTAGTCGATGTGAGACTTCTAACATATGGAATGAATAATTTCTAGTATGACGTATGATTTCAAATTAACGAGTGTTTTAGTTTGGATAGATTGGAGTGTTGAAAATACCTATAAGCAACAAAAAATATAATTGTGGTTTTAATTCTTTGTATAGTTGTCGTTAATATTAAATATGGGTTAAAATGAATAAGAGAGACTGAAAATTAGTTTTGCCAAATCTGCATAATTATTTTGTTCGAAATATATGCCACTTCAGCGACACTCAAAAAGTAGTATTTATTTTATGTACATGGGTCCTCTGAAATTTTCATCACTCAAACAATGGTTAGTTGCTCAAACGAGATGGGTTTGTAAGGAGATTTTGTAACTTTGGATGCTTGAGTGATGAAACAATGCTTAAGTGATGGATAATCTGTTGAAATTTGGAAATAGAAGAGATATATTAAGATTTTGTAGTTTATTTTATTCATATACTCTATTAATAAACTAAAAGTGGCCTAATATTAAATATAAGTAATATCTCAATCTTAACTCTCTAAATATAAATGTAAACAAATATACTTTTATGAGACTGACATCATAATGAACTCATATCAGAATAAAAGTAATGAAATAATGCTTAAGTATCATATAATTGTTAAAATTTATAATTGTTAAAATTTGCAAATAGAAGATATATGCTATACAATTTATTTTATTCATATACTCTATTAATAAAATAAAAAGGTAACCGTAATATTAAATATTAACATTATCTCAATATTAACTTTTTAAATATAAATAATAAACAAATATATTTTTATCTTTATGTAAAAGATATTTTAAAACAAATTAAAAATTTCCTAAAATTTAATTTACATTCCTAAAATTTGAAGAGATAGAACATCAATAATGAGTTTATTCCAGATAAGAAATTGACATCATCTTTAACTTAAAGTTTTAACACAATAAATTTATATAGGTCATTTTTCTAAGTCCGACTTAACACTAATGTTTTGGGAGAACGAGTTGTTGGGTCTATGAAGGAGAATGTTTATCATGTTGGGTCTATCAAGGAAGAAGTTCACCAGAAAGACATAAACACTGAGTTCAACTATATAAGGGATTGACATCACTCTCTATCCAAAATCATAAGACAATGAGTTAATGGATCTTTCATCTTTATATAATGTTCTACTTTCTCATTTCTATCCGATATGAAACTTAGACTCACATGGATTTCAAATATTTCAAATATGCAAATATGAGTTACCATGTATTAAAAAAATGTGGCATTTACCAAGTCTGGTGTGTGACTAAATACATTGTGAATGACATTGTGAATGACCGGTGTTAGCTCATCTTTTGGTTTTCGTTTGTTTTATTATGGGAACATATAAATTTGTAATTCTAAAGCTATCCTTTAGTTATTTCTACGTGTTTATATTCAAGATATGTAATATATAGGTTTAAACCTTCACTTGTTCCTCAATCTTAAGTGGGTCATTGTTTTTTTTTCTCTCAATTGGACCCATAAACTTGTAAAATTGAGCCAATTAAACCCTCTCTATTCAATTTTCACTGCTGTATGCAGATGCTGACGTGGCTCAATGAAAACTTAGGAACGTTGAGTGATAATAGTCCACAAATTTTATAAAGAGAGAACAGACATTTTTTGTTTTATTGTTCCTAGCTTTTTCCCATAAACACAGAAAGGATGATTTTGACTCATCCATGGCCACAAAAATCTTCCACTTCTCTGTCGGAATTTCGTAAGCCTTCACTGCCTAGGCTCAAATTGTCAGACCCACACCTACCTACCACTAAACACCATAAATTGTTTTGGACAATTCTTTCACAGAAGAATTGAGGATATAGAAACCTAAAGCAACACACCTTCATGAAACAAGAAATGTAATCTGACAAAAAATTTTCATATTGATACCAGCATAAGAAACATATATTTCCAAAGAAACTCTCTTTTGGCAACTACACAAAAAATCTGGCGGTTTAAAATGTTTTCAGAGACGAATGGTTTGTGTATGGTATTGTGCAATAATAATATATGTAATTGTGTAAGATATCTGGACCAACATAATTTTGTTTACATTCTTTATACGATGTACCCTTTCTTTCGTAAGGTGTCCTTCTACTTCTTTCTCACTCATCTTTGATTCATTTTGACCCAGTTGTTAATGCTGGCTTAGTTCTGCAGAGGGGCCAACCTTGTTTTGTTGCTCAGCCTCACACCAAGTGGGTCTCCTTAGTACATCCTTTAGCATGTCAGGGTTTCCCTTGTTCTCTTGTGGTTAAAAAAACTAACAACTATCTATCCATCAAAGTATAATGTCAACCACATCAACCAAAGTTTGAACAAAGAATCAAGTACATATTATAGTCAAGTTAATATGGGATTGATTGAAGGTTGATAATGTTAATTAGTTCATACTACACAGCACACACACCAACTACACTGAAAATTGCTCAAGCATAAACTATAGGCAAGCCGCTATAGTGTGTACCTAAAAGCTTTTTTATGATCAACTTAATTTCAGGGCTGAAAGAACTTGTTACCACATTTGCATTTCCAAGAGAGAAGATAGTAGCCCTCGTCTCTTTGGGCTGTTGTTGCCTTGTGAATGTGACTGACCCTGTGGTGAGGAGAGATTACTAGAGCAGCCATGCAAGGTTTGCAACTCAAGCACTTGTTCAAACACCTTGGAGGCCTTGACCCCAACACTAACTTCTTTTGCTTCAGACCCTTCCCATCTTTCGTTGAACCTGACCCTACTGTTCAAAGTCAAGTCAAGAACATAATAATCATGTTAATCACACCGAGTAATGAAATGACACACACAAGTTATTCATTCCATCATGTTGACACAGAAATATTTGGACACTCATGATGGTGTGTATGTTTTACCTGAATTGGAAGGAAATAAGGTGAGGGAAATTATGAGAATCAGAGTCACAAAAGTTTTTAGTCCACTGAGATATACGTTTGGAGAATCCATCAGTCTTAAAAAAAATAAGAAAGTAACGATCAATCAGAGAAGTTAGAAGATGGGGTTGTGGGAGAAAGAAATGGGAGGAATGGGTTGTGCAATAATAGGGTTGAAAAGGGGGATGGTATTGAATGTGGTATCATTGATATTGATATGTATGAAAAATTGAAGGGTCCCAAAAAGATGAGTTTGGTGTTTGAAGTGTTTTAAGAGCAACAGGTGCTCTGACTCGAGGTTTTCAGTGTGAATGACCGAAGTCACAGTTTCTTTTCATCTTTTGCTGGTTGAATTGACTACCCTATGCTAACTTTTGAAATTATTGAAGTACTACACCATCTTTCCCTTGTCATCATCTAAGGAGTGGCCATGAGCTTTTGGTCATTTGCACTTGGCTCTGCTCCTCAATAATACTATTACTAATACTACTATTATATGTTACAGCTACACAGTGTACACACTGTTTGCCTCTATACAACAAACAAATGGTGGGCAAAAACTCAATTCAAATTCCACTCCATTCCATCACTATTATTTTCTTTCCACAAGGGACCACTTCATTCAATAGAAGCCTCATCCCCATACTAGTTACTGTTTCTATTCTCTTTCAAGCTGCTCAAACATTCACACTTTCTCTTCAACCCACTGTTCTAAATCACTTTAACCCAGGAATCAGAATCAGAATCAGAATCAGAAATACGAACATAATATAATCGCCCAAGAATGTAAGGTGAGTGAGAGAGTAACACAATCTTTCGGTTCTCTTAAAATAGATTTTCCTTTTTTCTAAGAAATTTCTTTAACAAACCTACATATCACAGCATTTGTATGATTTACGCATTTTATTTTGGGCAAGGCTTCCACTAACCTCCATTAGTTTATCTTTGATTCTTAATTAGAAGGGTAGCGATAAAACAGTCCAGTAGGTACAAGAAAGAGTGTGACTAAAACAAATATAGATATACACAAAGCTGCATGTAGGCTTACAAGGTAGGTATATATACATATATACATACATACATACATACACAAAGCTGCATGTAGGCTTACAAGGTACCCTTTGGCTTTTGCAGAGAGATGTAATGAATGAAGTACTACAGCTATAGCTATTGCTATGTCTTAGATATGCATGGGATGAGATGAGAGATTCCACTGACTTGAAGGAGTGCAGTGGTGTCGTTTCAATGTTCTTTTGTGTGCCACTCGTCTCAGTATTACCACAATATCTGCTAATTTTTTTCGTTAACGAAAGGATAACTCTGCTTTCAACCTCGAACAAGCATGCATCTCTTTTCTTTCTCATTATTTTACTCTTTTTGTTTGAGAACACAGTTACTGTTTTCCCAGAGATAATCTATTTAAATCAAATAGAATGATCACCAACAATAAATAAATAAATTATTCTTTAAAAGATTCATATCCCATGATCGTGTTCAGAGGTTCTTTAGCATTATTTTACATTATCTTGTTCAAAATGGTTAAAGATGTGGTTTCATTGATAGAAAAACAGGACATTGTTAAAAATATTATTTGATTCATAAGAAAGTAGAAAAATTATATTAAGTAAGAATATATTTCAATAAACATTTCTTATTATTAATTATTAATCTTATTTATAATCATTATATTTCTTATTTATTATAGATGAAAACATCTGTCTGTATATACGGTGAATAATTGCAAATATTTTTTTTATGTAAATAAAATTCATTAAAAAAACGCTTGTTATTGTACATCTGTACAAAATTAGATACCAATTTCTTAAATACTTTTGTAATACATTGCTATAATTAGTTTCAGCTGTACCGTTATTGTCATTATCCCTTAATATTTTTATACAAATAGTAGAATTCAAGTTAGGTAAATTCCAATCACCAAACTTATAATATTAGTTTTCTTCTGTGTACTTTCTTCCTACCCTTTCCTTCTTAGAAAGTAACTTAATGTATGCTTTGTAAGATTCAATTGTAGGAATATGATAAAGGTTTGCATGTGTTAGGTTATTAAGTTATGATCGTATTAGTTTTTAAGTACGTGAAAAATCATTTTATGCTAAATGAGTATTGTATGGATTTTGAAGTACCTAATGTAAAATGTTTTTAATCTTTAGAAGTGGTAGAATGAGTTGGTTGGTTTTGAAAATGTTTATTTTTTTCTTCATAATGTATATATTGGTTTTATTAAGCAAGATATTTTCCCTAAACAAAAATAATATTACTTTGATATACATTATATCTCAACTCAAGAGGAGATGAAGTGGTTTGAAAATAATTTTTAATGATTTTTAAAAAAATTTAGGTGTTTGGTATTGTTTTCAAAAGATCTTTAACTTCCAAAGCAATAAACAAGAATAAAGCAAGAAAACACCACAAGATTTATATGGGTTCGACTCTAAACAAGTCTACATCTAGTTATCTTCCAACAACCTTAGTTGAAAGGAATTCACTAACTTTGATAGTCAAGAATCATACAATATATACAAGATACACTCAATATATTTTCATTACTCTCAAATACAACAAAAACGCCAACCTAAAAAAAAATTACATACACTTTTTAGAAGTATTGTCTGCTCAGCTAAGACTAATATAAAGAATACACAAAGAAACTAGAAACATGGTGAACCAAAAGTGCAGATTTTACAAAGAAAGATAATGCATATCTTTGGTTGATCTTTCTTTCACCCTTGGACTCTAAGAGACCTTGAATTTCTTCAAATAATGGTTGATGCATCCAAGATTGCTCGTAGACAACTCAAAACTATGTTCTTGTTTCAATTTGATCACTTTTCATAATATTTTTTGTGACTATAGAAGAATTAGAACATATATATATATATATATATATATATATATATATATATATATATATATATATATATATATATATATATATATATAAAACGTAGACACAAAACTGTATATTTAATCGATTATATTATTTTCATAATCGATTAAGGTTTACACTATTTTAATATATTAGGTCATTCTCTTAATCGATTAAAATAAAGAGCAAATTGTCTGCTTTCAAACCATTTTAATCAATTATGTTATTTTTTTAATTGATTAAAATTTCTACACAGTTTTAATTGATTAGTTAGCTTGCTTAATCGATTAAAACAATGAAAAAAACCCATATTCATATAGTTTTGGCCCTTAACTCAGATCAACCACCCTAATAATAAAGACCCTATTTTACATGAAACCTAACCTAATCTAACAACCTATTCATCCAAAAAATAACATTAACTATCATTGTTAAGAAATAATATCTATTTTCATCCTAAAAACACACACACTTTACTTGCTTTAAGAGGTTGAAAGACTCCCCTTTCAACAAATAAGACAAATGTTTGATTTTTTTTTATCAAATTAATATAATTTTACTCAAACAAAAATTAGGCAAAAACATTTAGTCTTTTTTATCTTTATGTATTTTTGTTCAACCAAGAGTTGAAATTAATATGTTTTAAAATTTCAAAACATTATGAAGACGTATATGTAAGGAGATGGTTTTTTATGAAGATGACATTAATTAATTATGCATACTATTTGCACATATATTCAAACATATATACATTTAAAAGAATATATTTGATTATCAAATTAATGTATAGTATCTTAGAATTTGATTGGTTAAGTCACGTAGTACCTATAGAAAGCATATTATAAGTGTCAAGTATAAAGTAACTTACAATCAAGTTTTGCTTGTTTTACAGATAATCTAAATTACGAAAATTAAGATAGTGATAAAAACAAAAGTGTAAAATAAAGTTCTTATATACCCAAAACATTTGTAGATATATAAATATCAATTACAATCAACTTATCCTAATATTTGATTCTATGATCTTCTTATAAGTCTTGGATTAATAAGTGTTTGTTTCTTGTAGTACAGTTTATTAAAAAAGACATTTGTTTGATGTTTCTTTTACCTTGTATCCATTTGTAATTGATCCATATAGAGCTATTTGACGATACGCTTATATTATATTTTAATAAAAGTATTATATCATATTTTGTTTAACGACCTTGTAATTTTACTACACAGAAACACAAACTCTAGAAGAAACCATTAGTATTTTAGAAAGTTTATATATATATATATATATATATATATATATATATATATATATATATATAATATAATATAAATAAAATTTAGTAAAAATTTATAAGATATAAATAAAAAAATATAAATATTTTTATAAAACTATATATATTATGCGAAGATTCTTCTTCACATTTTTCAATCACTCTATATCAAAAGAAGATATGTGTCTAAAGACATTTTATATATTGAAGTAATCTGTGTGTCAAATAGTATAATAATGCTGTTATAATAAAACATAATTAATTTATCCGTACATTATATTAATATTATATTTATGAGTTTTTATTTAGATAAGCCTAAATCATATGACTTAACTACCTTAATCAAATTTGTTTAATATCTTACTCACAAACATTTGTTGTTTTGTTGTTACCTAAATTAAACATTATTTATTACTATATTATTATGTCTTTGACTAAGATGACATCATGTTTATTGATTGAAATGATCTCGATCTCAAATATACATAAAAAAATAAATAAAATATTACTAACAAGACCAATATTAACACGTTATCTTTTTTTTAATCAATAAAAGATCATGAGGTTTAATTAAGTATCTTTTGAAATTATTACTTTCTTAAAGGGGTAATGAATAAACACGAAGACAACAAAATTTATATATTTAATAATTAGTGATTTTGTTTGTTTATATATTTTCTATATCATTAGTTTAATAAATTAGTATTTTTAAATAAAATAATATTATTATTGATTTTAAGAAGAAATGGATCTAAGACGCATTATATAGTTGATCCAAACCTTAATAACATTTTATGTCATTGTATTATAATATGGTACCATGGCAATGACCAGGTTAACGTAACTAGTACTAAGGGAAAAAGATAAGATTATTATTACCAGCATGGTTTGAATCCGAAGATGACGAAGGTTAGGTCAGGAATATTAGGTTATTTTATTCTCCAAGACCAATTAATATGTACAGGTTTCCTACCTAATTCTTAACTTACCCACCCTGCAATTTACTACGTTCATTATGATACTCAACATGGTGGTGGAAACAAATTTTGACATGTTATCATGTAGAATCTAAATTATTTGTTTGAATATGACCATTTAGTAGTTAAATTTTTATATATGACACAGTATACAAATTTAATTATATATTTGACTTTTCAGTTTTGTTAAATTAAGATATTTTTATTCAATGTTAATATGTTGTCTAGGTGTAAGTAAGGACTTGCAAATCTATATAACTTAATAAATTTATACTTTTTATTGAAAAATCGTTTTTAATCACTGTACTAAATTAGAATTGCATTGGAAATGAATTCATATATTTTAAAATAGGATCAATCTAACCTAATACGATTGCATAGTAAATATAGAATATAAAGATATTTATTTAATTATATTTAGTAGTATAATTATATATATATATATATATATATATATATATATATATATATATATATATAATTTAGTGAAAACATGTACGATTGTGTGCTTATTTTTTATGATAATAAAACATAATAAAATTATTATTGTTATTCTTATAATTAAAAAAATTAAATATAAATAATTTTTATTTATTTTGTATGTAGTTTTATTATTAAAAATATTTAAATTTTAAAAAATGTTCAAATTTTAAAAAGTGGTTAAATTTTAAAAATATAAAATTGATAAAATAATTATTTTAGTTTAAAAAAAATGTGGTCAAACAAAATGATAAATCTCCTTTATACATAGGTATAGATACTAGTAGAAACAAATGTGTATATGTATCACTTTATTTTAAAAAATATTATGAAACCATCAAAAAATAATTTAAATAATCTTTTATTATTAATTTTTTTATTATAAATAATTATTTAAAGATAAAAAATAGTTATTAAAAGATTAAATGATAAAATAATTTTTTAATGTATAAAATATTTAAATTTAAATTAACAATCGTCGTTAAAGGAGTAAAAGTAGAAATATAATTATTTTAGTTTAAAATAAAGAGTAATATAAAAAAAATATTGTGCACATCAGAAAATAAAATATATATATATATATATATATATATATATATATATATAATATTGTAATTGTTAAAATATTTATTTTGAAATATTTTTATGAATGACTTATTGTTATTTAAAATTACTCAATCAAACGGAAGAAGTCAATTCTGACTTGATTCTGAAATATACAATGAACCACTTCAGAAATATCTAATTGAGTTATACACATGAATTTGAACTTTAGACAAAAATTGTGTCTAATAGATAAGACTCAATGATTCAGTGAATCAATCTAATTTGACGCACTGGACTGTGTTGGTTCATTTAATTATATATATTTTTAATTTTAAAAAAAATAACATTTTTTTAGTTAAAATTTAAATAAATTTTGATCCAAAATAATTATAAATTATCTCAAATTATTATGAACATATTGATAATATGTCGTTTCATAATTCATTTTGTTCTGTAATAAATAATTGCACAATGTAATATCATTAATCATTGGAAGCAGCACGGTTTACTTGTGGAGCATGGACTCCTTGCGAAGCATTGTCTGCTTTGCCAAGAAACACAATATAGACTGCTAGGAGCACGATATGCTTGTGGAGCTTGGTTGCACTGCTTGCAGAGCACGAAGCACGTCTACATTGCTTGTGTAACATGGAGCACTATCAACACTATTGGGGAGGGGAACACAATTTGCATTGTCGGTATACACTACTTCAAATCAATTCTTAAAAAATGAAAACATTTTAGGTTTAAGATTTTTATTTTTGTAATATAATTTAAAATTAAGTGGGTTGATGAGCTAACTTGACTTATCATGGATTAAATCCGAATAAACTGAATTCTTAGTAAGTCAGACTCAAAATTAGTTTGTATCAAAATTTTAATTTATTTTAAATTCAACTTAGTTTAAACTCGTGATGGGCTGAGTTGACTTCCAAATTCAAATAAAAAACACTAATATTTGAGATTCAAATCTTATTGATCATAGTTTGCATTATAAATCATCAAAAAGAAGTTTACGATAAAGTTCATATAATTAATTGATCTTGATGTATAAGCTATAATATTAAAGTTAGGGGTTTTGTCATATAATCAAGTTAGGGTTTTTTTCACAAACTAAAATCATAAATAATCTATTAGTAACAATTTCATGTGTGTCCAATTCAAGTTCATGTTAGAATCCATATTGGATGATATTCTAATGTATTTTTTAGTTCATGTTAGAATCCATATTGGATGATATTCTAATGTATTTTTTAGTATATATTGGAAATAGAGTGGTTAACATATTCGAATTTCACGTTTTTAAGTAACAAAGTATCATTAATCATGTGTTTGGTCAAATGCACATGAAATGTATCTAGATAATGGTAAGGTGAAAGGAAGACCAAAAGTTATAGACTTCAAAATTTTCGGTTTAAAAGTACTCAACTTTCTTTATTGGGTAAAACAAATATAAATTATTAATCTCCATATCCGTATTAATTCTTCTAGTTTTGCACATTCTTTTAAACTCTACACTTACTTTTTTGTTGCTTGAAAAATTGTAATCAAGCAGTTAAGAATTTGTTCTTTTAATACTCGTTGCTTTATCGATTAGGTGACCTGCGTGTTTGCGAAAGTCGCATATCATCATTATTGCATGACACAATACTCTCATCCTACTTTGTAGTTTCTAATGTATTGTTAAATCTAAGAATCACTCACGAAAATCTAAAGTTATTTTTTTATAATAACTCATATAAAATTTACTTAATTAAGAAAGCGCATTATCAAGAAAACGTAAAAAGGTATATTCTTTTCTACTATAGCACACCAGCAATACACACTTCTCTTCTGCATGCAGCAGCTATAATATGCAATAACTTATAATCTCCTCTGGCTAAATAGTACGCACATTTCTTCATATTACAATGACTTGTTTATTATTCATTCTCAGAGAGTATGTCTTTGAAGTATAGAAACTTGGTTAAAAAACTGGTTTTATTTTGACAGGTTTTTTCACATAAAGGTACTTAAATCGCATATATTCATGATGCATAGCTATTTTTTATGAGAATGGAGAGAAGTTAAAACTTGATGGCAGCATTGAGCCAGATGGCAAAGGGCAAAGTGATTGAAATAGTAACCCTGGTAATGGGAAGGCACAGAGACAGAGAGAGTGAAGGTAAATTGTGATCTGAAAAGTGGTGCAGCAGGTCCTTGTCTTTTTCTTGTTCTTGCCTTTTTGAGTAGGACAAAGTGAGGAAAAGACTATGAGCAGTTTGTAGCAGATCACATAACAGTTCTTCTGCAAACTATCCTTTTCTCCAACACACATTTTCTCACACACCAATCCCTTCCATGTCTTCTCACTATACACACCTCGCACCAAACAAAGCTTATGATGCATGTATCTTGTTAATTATACAATGATTTTCCCTTTCTCTATCACTCTCATAATATTTACCTTTCATGTTTTGCCCCTTTTAACCATGTCATTCCATCAACGTATGGGCTATCCTCACCATTTCAAGTCCCAACATCACCTTACCCTCCCATACCATAACCATGCATGGGCACCAATGCTTTTCTCGTCATAGAAAAAGTGACATTGTGGTCACCTTTAAAGGGTTTTAGTCATCCTCAACCAATGTTATTGCTCCTAATTCTAGAGGGTCGTCAGAATTTATTTCAACAATGGAAACCAAACATCACAATCATTGTTTTCATCATTGCCTATCATAGCTTTCCATTGCACTATATAACTTCTAAACCAGATTTTCATTTGCTACCCTCAAGAAATAACTAATGCGGAATGTGACAATTGACATCCACAAAAGACCCATTACCTGACCAATATCTTCCATTGATTTCATTTTGGTAGTACAAAAGCTTTATTAACGGCGTATTAAACAGATTCAACTCAGTAGTTATTTGCTTTGAAGTTTGTGTTTGTTTCACTCAACTTTACTTTTCAATACACTTCTGAATGCTAGTTCAAGTCTCTATAGGGTGTGTTTGATTTTCTACTTAGAAGCTTGAAAATGTTCATTTCAAGGATACTGCACTTATGAATTGAATCGAATTTGATTTGGAATGTGTGAACTTCATGATACAATACTCATAGATGGGCTCAGATGTGCATCCGAACGTGTTTACATTTTTTGTTCTTTCCATTGAACTTAATTTCTCCCTGACGCTAGTACTCCCATTTCGACAGTAGTTGCCGTTTTAAGTGAAGTGAATGTAAATTAAAACACATGCTATATCATTATATATAAACATTAATGAAATAAAAAAGATTATTAATTACATAATTATAAAAAAAAAGTTAAATACATAAAATAACTGAATTAAACTATCGGAAGAATAACTTATGTCCATACCCGAAACTGTAGAACGTGTTATTTAAATTGTAAAGGTGAAATATGTCAAAAGTAATTAACTTTAGATCAAAGCAGGTTACGAGTTTTGAACAACCCCAACTACCATCTTTTCTGCCATCCAAATTCACTTCACCAGTACAAGATTCCATTATTCAACACAAAAAAAGAAACAACGTCGACAACATAGGTGCAAGTGAAAATTGCACTTTTATTATTGACGATAAGCAAAGTGGTCTGCTAGTACAATTTAAAAGCCAGAGAAGCCTACAAAAACAAGGACTCGATTTAGGAGGGAAGAAAAATAAAACGATAAAATAAAATAACCCAATCGATGGGGTTGTTGTGGCAGACCGAAGCCCTTGAATATGAGGCACCTGGCCTTGTAATCGCACAACATAACCACACTGACAAGACCAAAGGAAACCAAGTTAAACCTCTCATCCACATTTAAGGCATGGTTAAGAAGCTTCATTGGTATAAACTAAAGGACAGACTATTTCAAAGGACATGAACTAAAGCTAAAGTCTAAGCAACAACATAGCAAATGTGCGACAGAAGCTAAAACATGTTTTTTTTATTATTATTATCAACATCCAGCGGTACAAAATATGATTTAGCATAAGCATGCACTATCTAGCAGTGGAAACCATCAGCCAGGACTTAGTAACTGTAATCTCAGGGGACCCAAGCCATGAAAGAAGTAGCCTAAGGCCAAAAGGGTTGTTGTAGGTAGGAACAAGCATTTAACGCTTGTAAAAAAATGGGTCATGAAGGAACAGGCCAAAGTTCCCCGGAAAACAACTAAGTCAACAAACTGCCACCAATCCACTTCGATAGGCAGCATATCAGCCAGAATCTGTGCTGAGTGCTGAATGTGACCTGTACAGTTCTATCTCCTTCCCTGATTAAATCAGAATATCACATCTCCACAACTTCTCCACTAGCATCTCCATTGTGCTGCTGCTAATTGAGTTGCAGTTTTGAATATTTAATCCTATCAAGCTCTGACCCAATATGGTCAGGAAAGGGAGACACTTGTTTGATAAATCTGGGCAACCAGACAAGGAAAGTACTTGCAAGCTAAGCAGACTGGCTCTAGAGAGAACAGCAATACCGGCATCAGTGATGGCGCACTTCGACACGTCTAGATCATTAAGCACCAGACAGTTGTTTGCGATTGTAACCAAGCTTGCATCAGTAATTTTCATGCATCCATCCAAATTTAGCACTTCTAGTGTTCCACCATGTAGCCTGGCCAAGGCTGAAACTATGTTATCTGTCAAGTTCCAGCAACCGGAAAGGTTTACATTGACAAGTCCAGCCTCACAATTCTCCAGAAGGGGGAGAAGGCCAGCATCAGTTATGCCATAGAGTCCAGTAAGATTAAGATGCCGAAGTTGGGGGCATAATTTTCCAATCATGGCCAGGCTAGAACTACCAAAACCAGGGCACTTTTGAATGGCTAAAGATCGAAGCGACTCACAAGGAGAAAGCATAGATAATTCCATATCGATATCCTTAACTCCAGAGCACTTCACAAGGGTAAGAGATCTCAACTTCGTTTTGATGTTTGAAAGAGCAACAATAATCCCAGACCGAGTAAACCTATTGCACTCCTCCAACTGCAAGCTCTCGAGAGATACTGCAGCTTTGGCAAATGCTATCAATCCACTATCAGTAACAAAGCAACACCTGCGAAGGTACATCTGCTTCAGGTTGATGCAACCCTTACCTATGGCTTCTATGCTTTTATCAGTTACCCCCCTACAGGAAGTAACAGTAAGTGACACCAGTTTCTGCAGACCTTGAGCAGCCCCCATGACCCAGAACCCCCTTTCTGTGACATTTTTTAGACCAGAGAGGACCAGATTTGTTATTGCCCTTCCATAATGACAGATAACAGCCAGAGAGAAATCGGTAATATTCAAGGCCTGAAGCTTAACCCTTGACAAGTTGGAGGCCAAGGACAACAGATTAGATACTCCATGATCCCCAACAAGAGGGCAATCCTTGATAGAAATTGACTGCAGCTTGGGACATAACTTTGCAAGAGCTTGCAGGCCCTCATTTCCAATATTTGGGCATGATTCCATATTTAAGGTGGTCAAGTTGGGGCAACCTTCAGCTATTGCGATCAAACCCTTGTTGGTGATTGAGGAACAATGACTCAAATCAAGCTTCTCCAACATATGACATCCTTTTGCTATCTGAGACAGACCCTCATCCCCAATGGAAGATACATCCCACAAAGACAGCGATCTGAGAGATGGGCAACCATGAGCAACTGCAGAAAGGCCGAGGTTTGTGACACCACGAACAGAATTGCTTCCTCTGATAGATAGCTTCCCTAGTCCCCCACGGGAACTAGTCCCAACTGCAATTGCAGCAAGCCTCACATCAGTGGCTTTCTTCCCATCCAGACACCTTGTAAGGTAACCATCACATTCAATATCTTGATTCTCATCTGGAAAAACCGTTTCAGCAAAAGAAGTAGTCCTCTCAATTTCATCTTTGCAAATAGAGCTCATAAGCATAAGCCACCGTTTAGATACACAGGCACATAAGCTCCTCTCTTTGCCACCGGGTAGCCGTCTGAATATCTCAAAGAGGCATTCATCCGGAAGAACCTCAATACCAGGCTCTTGATAATGTTGCTCACCCTCAATAGCTTCAAGGATGGAGCGAGGTCGCTTGTTAGGAGGGTAGTACAAATCCAAATTGGAGCCAATAGTAGAGTACAAGCGACCCAACTCCATTGGACTTGAGCAGAAAGAACCCCCTGGGTACAGTTCATCATCACCTGATAAACCCATCCACAAAACCAAAGATCAGCCCAACAAAACAACAGACTTCTACATTAAACAGAATAGGATGTCCACAATCAAAACTCAACATTCACCAAAAATCATACGAGAAAGATTGAAGCTTTCAACAGAATAACTTCCTCATGCATGCTCATTCCCCCAAAGAGAAAGAAAAGGAAAAAAATTTCTTTAGAGAAAATAAAGAAGTGTTCTCGGTAAACACCTTCTTGATCAGTAGTAGATCAAAGCAAGCTCTAATAAAACAGTTTGTAAGCATCCATCACAACCAACACCCATGAAAATAAAAAGAAAAACGTTTTTTCTCATCATGGTATTTTCCTCTTCATCCAACTCACAAACCTCATAACCTATGCATAAATTCAATCACCACATGCAAACCAATAGAGCAATCAAATATTAAAATCGAAGAACAGGATATCAGTAACACATTAAAAATAAAAAAAGATAAAACTTACCGCTGTAGTTGACAAGGGTAGGCATGAGCACAGAGGATGAGTCCACAACCAAGAAAATCTGGGAGGCAGCAGTTGAAAGCCCTTAAGATCAGATAGAGGAAGAAGAAGGAAAAAGCAGATTATAGAGAAAAGGGTGCAGAGCATTTGAGATTGTAAACCCCACGGAGCAGGGCAAAAAATAGAAGAGGAAGAAGGAGCTTTGAAATGGATGAAGTGGGTTTGGGGTCTGGGGGAATGTATTATATATATATATATATATATATATCGTGAAGAAACAAAGTCTTATATTGGAAAAGGAAGAAAAAGATATTGGTGTCGTCCACAGACACCACCACGCCACAGGTGCTTTGCTACTGCATATTCAGTATGCAATGAATCCTTCCCCAAAACCGGCTATTCCCCACATACAACACATCTCTCTCTCTCTCTCTCTCTCTCTCTCTCTCTCTTAGTCCAACCAAACCAACCACCTCAGCATTTTGTAATACATTCTAGTATCCTAATACCATTTCCTAGAAACTAATACCACCTACACTTTCTCTCTCTTCTCTTTCCAATTTTATTTTATTTAATCAAAATATATTAACATCACTCCAACTTGTGTAGTATTCGAAACCAGCTGATGCGTGAACGTTGAGGAAGATACTATGGACATACACTAATATGACTCTGTCTTTCTCTTCTTAGGTTGCCCCTACAACCACAAATCAATACCTTCTATGTCTGTTAGACCTAATAATACTTTCTTAAAAATAATATTTCATCTTTGACACAATTAATTGAATTATGTCTCTCAAAAATTAAATAAAGCGCGTCCATGTGTTTTTGGTCATCTAAGGGTTTGTTTCAAATGTATAAAATTAATAATTAATATTAATATACTAATAAACAAGATTTATGATATGTTAAAAAAATATGCCTATTTGGTATTTGAAATTAACAAAATTTATACAATGCACTAAGAAATTTGTTTACGAAAAAAAAATGTCAACTTGGTAATATAAGCCGCGTGCAGATGTCAGCTTTATATTTATTAGAACACAGACTAAGAATTTTTTTTTTTCAAATTACTTTTACCTTCAAAATTACGAAATTAGCATAACTTAAAATTTACCAAAATAAAGTTAATCATAACTTGTTTTGTTATATGTGATATTTGAGTGTACAAGGAAAAATCACGTCATAGATGAATGACTTTTATTGAAAAATATATTTAATAGCTCACACATCGGAGTAAAACTTAGATTTAAACGGTTTAAACATCCAAGATAAATTTTGTAATAAATTAGTACAAATTTTAAGTATTACACAAAATTAATTAATAGTGTAAAGTTAATTTACATAATGAAATGAAAAACTTCAGTATGGACACTTGTTTTTCTTAGAGGTATTGACAATACATCATGCGTTCTAAAGTTAAAAAAAATTATCTCAAATTAGTTAGATAAAATTATTGTAAGTTACAAATATTTTACTCGACCTATTAAAAAAAAGATAACATGAATAAATAAAAATATCTATATCTGTTAAAAAAAATTATTAAATGTTCACATTCAATGTTTGACAATGTTTCAAACATGTCTCTTCGAGAAAATGAAGACTTATTAAAAAATATATAAAAATTGAATAAGAATGAAGGAAAATAATCGGCGTATAAATCAACAAAAGGTGCTACGACTTAAGACAATTTTTTTGAAAAAGAAAATAAAGGACTAATTGAAAAGTTTACTTTTAAATAAATAAATAAATAATGAACTTTAAACAATAATAGAAGGGAAAAAATGAAACAGAATGCAAAAAAATAAAAACTCACCTCTGCACCAAGCCTTTTGCACTTGACAATCAAATACTGAGGAGTTCCAGAGTTCTTCCTTAAAATTTCAACCAATGTGATTCAAGGAGAGCAACCCATTATATAGGAGAGATAACAATATTAAAAATGTATGAATCTGATAATGTGGGACCTGTGACAAAAGAGGTTAGGAAAATATTAAATATATACATCTTGTTTTCCATCTCATTTTCATCAAATTTTATCATCTTCATTTTCACTTTAATTCATCTCATTTGCTAAAAAGAAACACCTTATATTTATTACTTATTTAATTAGGTTCAGATCAAATTATATAACAATTATAGGTTGAAGAACCTGAATTTATATATATAATAATGTCATAAAGGATGTTTTATTTAATTTGATCACAATTTTTGTTTATCTTGATTTCTTATACCAATCATTGATAAATGAATTTGAATATATAATGGACTTATTGAAAAACATAACTATGAATAAAAGGCAGAGAAAATTAAAACTTAAATTCTTGATTAATATGAAGAGGTTTATATTTGGTAGGGTTTGAATTTGAGATTTGATGAAAATGTTGAGTTTGTAAGATGAGAATAGACAGCTAGAAAACTTGAAAGGGGGGAGAGAATAAAAGGACATGCGAAAGTGCAAGTGCATCAATTTGAATGTGTGATTAAATGTATTCAGCCGTTTAACCAAAAAAGTGAATTGAAACCATTACCTGTTAGTTGCACTCAGACTATGTATTTATTTTAAGACATTATTTAATTCACAAATTCATCCCCCCACTTCTCCCATTGCAAAAACATTTGCAACTTGTTACATGCAGACCTATTTTCTAATTAAATTTATCTTTTTTTATTTAATTATGAAAGTAATGTTTCATTACTTTTTGTTACAAAATTTTAGGTAAATTTATATTAAATTTCATTTAAAATTATGAAAGGACAAGAATACAGTTAGATGTCTAGTGTCTCATCTTTCCATATGATAAAATGTCACTCCCAGAACAAATATATATCCTTCCATATTTCTATTATACAAAGCATTCATACAAAATATAGGTGGTGGATGGATCATTAACATTCATTCAATAATTCAATATTTGACACTTTAACAACTTTTCTATATTGTCCAAACTTACACAGGTTTAATTTTATTGATTATTTGTTTTCATCAATATATAATTAATAAATATTCGTTGAAATGTTCTCTCTTATTTATTATGAACTTAGGTCCATGTGTATTTCTCTCTTCCACACAAAATAATAATTCATTACTTTCGCTATTTTAAGTAAATTTTAAAATAAATAATAGAAAGATAATTTATCTTTTCCGAACTCGTGATTAATATTTATCTAAAAAAGTAAAGACAAATTATAAAACACGTATATAATAATTAATTAAATTATTTTATAAAGAAGTTTGGATTTGAAGATGGATTTAGAGAAAAACGAAGTAAAGGTAAGATTGTTTGGATTAGAAGAAAGATGGTATGATTTGAGTGAATTTTATATGAATGAAAAATTATGTATGATGTGATGTGTATGATAGATTAAAAATGTTTTCATGTATAAAATGAGATTATTATCATTTTATCTTTGAAAATAAATGTGATATAAATTTAAATGTAAATATGAAAATGTTAAAATAAAATTAAAAAATTTAATTTATTATTATTAAAAAAATTTACTATTATTATTAAACATATAAAACAATATTATGAGTCAGGAAAAGGAGAATTGATTCTCTCCCATTTATATTTTTAAGTTCTTCGTATGAAACTACTTAACCAACACACAAACTAGCACATCAAAGACAAAGCCACCATCACTCGCAAACATCTCTAAATATAACATCTACCACTAACGAGAACCTTACCCGTAAACCATCAACAAAGACAACTGCATGACCTTGTAAGGAAAGAAAATCGATTCTTTCTAGTATTAAAGCCAAGTGGAATCGATTCTACAAAACAAATTCATGTGAATAAAAGTGAAGTAATTAAATTGAAAAAAAAGGTGTAATTTGATAACAATGAGTTGTCATTTTTTTTTAATCTCTTCACTCCTGCAATTTCCTACTTTCAAATCCACTACAATCAACAGAAACATGGTATATTCGATTTTTCTTCTTCGTGAATAGTACTCACGTAAAAACAAACAGAGACTTAGTATGGGTAAATGACTAAAACGTAAGGATTTCAACCCACACTACAATACAGGTTATAAGTTCAAATTTTTTTAACTATGTAAGAAATAATTGTAATTTGATTGTAGCAAAGGTAATATAAATCGAGTTCATCCATTTAATTTAGTCTTGACTTTAATAAAGTAACTTGAGCTTAATCTTTAAAAAAGTTTTCTTTTTTAATCAAGTTTATATATTTTAACATGGTTTAGTGAAAATAATTTCAACTCAATCTTTATTAAGATATTATAAAATAGTTTTTAATTATAAAATTCTTTATTTGACCCACCTGATCAAAATTAAAGTTTATAAGTTGCTAAGTTTAATAACTCTTTTTTATAATATTTTTACATATTTTTTATTTTATTTAAAATTTACATCTTATTTGTGAATCATGACATTTTGACGAGATTAACGTCTGAAAGTTGAGTATGCATAAAAAAATACAACAAAAAAAAGAAAGAGAGAGACTAAACTAAACTCATGCTAAAATACATAACAAAACTTTTACAAATGAAAAGTTATAAAAAAAATTAATAGTAGGGAGTTGATACTTCTTACAAAAGAAGTGTAAACTAATAAAAGTAGGAAGAATGGTAAACCAAATAAAGTACAATTTATTATCAATTTCAGTGTTAGAAAGCCTATCTCTACATAAGGATTATCTTCACGAAAAATGTAAGACACATGAAAATGCAAAGCTTTACAAAATTTACATGCATTTTGTCCATCTAGAAAACATATATGTAACATTATTTGTAACCTAGATAACAAACATAAGTTCCGCTATTAATATCAAAATGAGTAAAGAAACTTCTCATGTTTTCTTATAATTTCCTCTAAAAATAACACCACAAGTAGTATCTCTAATATATCCTTAAATAACATCATTCAGTGATGATCTATGTTATAGAAAAAAATTGTAATATTTACATAATGACAAAATTAATATTGTATTAAAAAAATATTTCATTAAATACCAATAAATATTTAAGTATTCATCACTTGGATTATCTTAAAAATATTTTCTACTACGGTTCGAATATTCTCTTACAAAATAATTGTTATTTAATTATTTCAAACCTTAGTTGTAATTTTGTAAAAAGAATTTAATTTGATGTAAAATATTCATTTTTTAAAATATAAAGTGAAATTGAAATAATTTAAAATTAAAATAAAAAAGTCATTATAAAATCTTTGTAGCGTGGTGGCCATAAGAAATGATTGTGCAAAAGCAAAGGAAGAGATAATCCTGGCACATGATGAGCCTGACCAACTAGTTGAGCACGTGGTGTAGCTGGGAGGGCAAATCTGTAACATCAAATTCTTAATGTTTTTTTATCTCTAGTCTCACAGTTCGCCATAATTCAATAAAGCTTGGTAGGTCTCCAGTTTTCTCAACATTTTTTTTTCATATATATTCAAACCTCAACATATATAGAGCTTGAAGGAAGCATCATTTTATGAACTTACTTCCTAAAATAGTTAGAAATTTATCATTGTATGTAGAATGAAAAAATTACATATGGTAAATTGTAATAAACTAAAGGGATATGTTTCAAAGAATTTTCATAATTAGTTAAAGTTAACTGAGAAATCTAGCATATTTAATAAGGGTATGTTTGCATGTGTTATAGAGATAGTTAATTTTAAAAATAATCAACGAAATTATAAATATTAATATAATGTTGTTATGTAAGTTAGAATGAATATTTTCTTTTTCATTTTTTTTCTTTTCTTATGGCTTGAATATTTCTATGTAGTTAAGGTCTTTTTGTATTGTGTATTGTTTCAATAAAGAAATTATTTTACTTTTATTTTCTTCTCCAAACATTTACATGGTACGAATATAATCTTTTTTTTCTTTCCTTCTTTTGTTTCTTCATGATTACTCCTTAATCGAATCATTTCACCAATATTTTTTTAAAATATTTTTTTAATAATTGATTATTTCATATCCGAACCTTTCTACAAATATTTTTCTATAATAATCGATTATTTAGCAAATCTTTGCTATTTTTAAATTTAATTAAGATAATCAATTATCCAAAATAATAATAGATTATTTGAGTGCATTTATGAAATAATGCTTTTCTTTTATGATAGACCCATAAAAATAATTACCTTCATAATAACTTTTTTTATTATTATTAATAATAAATTTTTATAGACAGAAACTAATGAATGAGCTCAAATAAAAGAAAATATAATATTTTAATTATTTATTAAATATTTTGTACATTTTTATTTTTATACATAGTATTTTACATGATTCATATATACACACTTGCATTTATATACATACTAACATATATTTTTACGAAGGTTGTTACTTTTCTTTTTTTATCTTTTTAAGATAGATTGGTCTAGTATCATGATGTACAACAAATTCTTGTGGGTAGATGTGGTAGGTGAAAGCAAGAGTGATGGATCCTCAAAGATATTGTGACTGAACCACGAGAAAGTATTGGGAATGTTGATCCTTTTAAAATAAGTTACGATATTATTTTGAGCATTCAAATTTCATTACATATTTAGCTAATTACAATTTTAATTACTAATTTAAAGATAATATATAATAATTTAATACAATAAAGTTAGAGACACTTCATAAAATAAAATAGCATGAAATAAAATATTAAAATGATATATAAATGATAAATATCCATTCTCACAAAGTAAAATATCGGTTGTAACGACAACATTTCAACAAATTTAAAATAAAAATAATTATATATTTATAATTTCAGTAAATATAAAAAATATATTATGATTTGTGACGGCATGTTTCTTGAAAATAAAAAAATGTGCTTTGTGTGACTATTGGTTGGAACATTTATACTATTTTGGTCGATGTAAGTGAATTAAATGCATTAAAAGGAGGTGTGCATGAATATTAGACATTGTGGTAGGAAGGGGTGAGACAATTTGAATGGAAAAAAGATTAAGATATAATATTATATGGATATAGGTATGAATTTGACAAGTGTATATATAGCAATTGAACTTTTATGGTATGTTTGTTGAGATGTACAATGAATTTGATTTACATCCTTACCTATAGTAAATGGTGTGGGGTCCATTACAGAGGGACAACCAGCGTACACATATTTAAAATTATTCAAAACTCTGTATAACATTCCAAGATGATAACAACACGCAGTCGGTTAAAATCAATGCATCTATTTTATCTCCACTTTTTAATTTTCCTGGATTTTTAGCCTAATTCCAAGCATCACTTCAAAATTCTCGAATATTCAGGATTAATCTGTTGCACGTGTTTAAATTTTTTTTTTCTTATTAAAGGTATAAAACTTCTCCATTAATTTTTAATTGACTTTAGAGACATGATAAACAAAAGAGTGAACAATAAAAATAATTATTATACATCATTTGAGTATCATTTAAGTAGTAAGTCTATGCTTGAGCAATATCCAACTTGAGAATAATGATCATTAGTTCAAAGAAAAAAATATATATTTCATGCTTCCAAATCATTCAAAACACCATTTAAACTATTATATATTATACCTTAAAACAATAATAATTATACATAAAATTAGCACGTCTTCCTATTTTCTAAATGCAAATATGTATCCATTAACACATGATTTCACGCATTTTCAACGATTTCAAAAACATTAATTAAATATAAAAACATTAACCATTTTTTCCTAAATTGAAACGTTGTTGCCTATTAGTAACCATTTTCCCTTAACCCTTTTAGAATTCTGACAATTTGGATAAGCTTCCAAAAATAAATTTAAAACTCAATTGCAATTTATTCATACTACAAGTTATAATATGAGAAAATAACAACAGTAAAAATATTTTCTAAACCTACAAAAAATTCATAAAAATGTTTTAAAATGATAAAATTTTGAATGAAATAAAAAACAAACATATTTCATCTTCTATTTATAGTTTTTCACATATTTATTTATTCAAAATTTATATTAAAAAAATTATGTCATTGTTAATATTTTCCTTTATGCTTCATTATTTATAAAAATAAAATATCAATATATGATTTGTCATATTAATAATTTTTTATGATTTATATTCAATTTCTCATTTCGTTAAAAATATAAACAAACATATAACATCTTAAAAAATTGAAAATGATACCAAGTCCTATTTAAGTTGTCAAGCAACTATAATCAAGCTTTGAAAAAAGTATTAGCATAATTATTATATAAACATTAACATTTGAGAACACATTTCATCATCTTGACTCTTCCAATCCATTGTATTTGCTATATTCTCAATCACCATCAATATGCAATAAGTTTTTTTAAAAACAGTCTATTGTATATGATATTAAGATTAGTAACTCTGATGTAATTACTCTAACTGAAATAATTTTGTTGCTGACGAAATTTGTGGTGCATGAACAACAATATTCGTTGAACTACCATAAACAAACACAAGATACCAAATCATAGATTTCTTTTTCAAAATGACATCGATGGAATATACATTAATGGACGTGATCCAAATGTATTGACACTATTAATGAAATACAATCCAAAATAATGCATATTTTAGGTTATTTTAGGTTTACAATGTTAATTGGATTCATATAAATTCTGTTGAATTCTTGACAAGACTCAATAACTTTCATAATTAGTAATATTACCTAATTTTGGTGTCTCAAAAAATGAACTTTATTTTAGAAAGAAAGTTAAATGACTAATATTGTAGGGTTTAAAATTTAAATGTTTTCGGTTTTAAATGACTATATATATTGTAAAAAAGTACACTTAAAAATTAAATTTTAAATTATAAAAATCAATTATCAGTAATTCTCTTGAAATAATTTTGGATTTTTTTTGTGACTCATCAAATATGATTTTTTTAATATATATATATATATATATATATATATATATATATATATATATATATATATATATATATATATATAATAACTCGTTTGATATATTCATTCAAAGAGCTTAACAATAATTCACGTACACCATGGAAGTAGTATTAAATGAGTTAATGAACATAAGGATATTTTTAGGAAAGTTTGCAATGTATGAGAAACTCATACTTATTAAAGGGGCTCTAAAAATTTGAAGTGGAGAGACAAAAGTGTTACATTAAGTAAAAATTAATTAGATAGAAAGACTCTACCTAATATTTTAAAATTTTGGATAAAAAATAATTTCATGAATTTTGTATAGATTGAGAAATCTAAATATTTTCGATTTCATACGGATTTTTTTCAATATATTCATTAAAAATATAATCAATATAAGAACATTTTAATATAGAATTAAATATATTTTTAATATTTAAAGTTATACATAAAATTAAAATTTGTGTATATTCTAAACTTTAAAAATAAATACATATAATTATTTTAATTTAATGTTATTAAATTTTTATTATACGTTGAATGTTTCATATTAATATTTAAATAAAAACGTGTGAAATGAAATATTAATCCAAAATATTATTTAACAAGTAAAAAATTCAGCTTAAACAAAATAATAAGGTTATATCTATTTATTTCTAAATTAAAAAAGTATTAAAATTTAGAAAAATAAAGTTTAACTGGAATTCGAATTTCCCTTTAAAGTAGGCGATGATTGTGATTAATTGACCCATACCCTGGGAGTTTGGGTTGGTGATTGAGCATGGGTGAATATGTGAAATGATAGATAAGAGATTATTTTGAATTAAGAAAAAGTAGAATGATTTGGGATGGGACCATATGAATAGGTACAGCCTAGAAACATTGGACCTCTCTTATTTAATTAAACATCTTCCCACCTTCCCCACTTCCCACAACCTCTATTCTCTCTTCATTTTCTTTTTTTCTTTTTTTTTTCCCAAAAACAAATAAAGGCATTTTTTGCAATAAAATTGTAAAGATGGCATGTCTTCTTTTGGAATGGTCCACATTTATATAATATTGTCTCTTCTTTTGGCAACGTTTTTCCCAATTTGATGTGGAATTTCAACCTTTGTTTTAATTTCTATATTCAGATTACCTCTTTTTGCATCTTTCATTGCGATCCATTTCAGAATTTTCAATGTGTCTATGCCTCTGCCTTTTTCAGACACCTACGCCAACTTCGCGGCTCCTTGCATCGCATTTGCACCATGCAAACCTCTAAATAATAAATAAATTATATATTTTAAATTTGCTTCACTTTAGTGTACACGTGCTCCCTTTCAATATGTTAAAATCTTAATCACTTTATAAAAAATAACATGAAAAAAGAAAAAAAAAAGTAAGAGAATTAAAACCCACAAATAATCATGGGTAACTTCTTATCATACTAGTAAAAATAATCAGTCATAGAACAAGGTACGTACAGTCATAAAAATAGAATTAAAAAATTTGTTATAATACTTCAAAAAAGTATATTTATTATTTGTTATAAGGTATTATCTTTTGCAAGAATTACTTTTAAAATGGATGTTAATTAATTCGTAACATAGAAATATCTATGTAAAAAATTGTTTAATGTTACGGCAAACAAAAAAATATTAAAAATAAATAGTTTTTTGTATTACCATCATATATCGTTTATTTTGAAAAGTTATAAAAAATTATAAAATAAATATAAAAATTAGATTTCGAATATGAGAGTTAATTATGTGTAAGAAAAGTATCAGGTATTCATCTAATTAAGATGTTATCTTTAATTAAATATGTAAAAAAAAATGACTTTTCAAAATACTTCATTTTTTCTATTAATAAGAAAATATGGTAGAAAAGAAAACAATTTCTTTTCTGAAAAAGAAAATGTCCAACAAGGATTAGATTTCGCTTTTACCCATTTCCATCCACAATGAAAATGATAATTTATGTAGTTCTAAGGAAAAACAAATATTCAGAAAACTATTTGGAAAGTTTTTAATTTTTTTAAAGTGAATTCAACAAGGAATTTTTAACTTATTTTTATTCATGATGGAAAATCAGATATAATATAGTTTTTAAAAATTATTTTAAAAAATGTTACTTTTTTTTAAAACTTTAAGTTTTTTGTATTTTTTAATTATTTGAAATGGTTCCGTAGATGAAAAAGTTTAAGATAAATTAAAAATAAATAATAGTTAATGACCATTCAAATAATAAGGTGATAAAAATTAAATGTGTTATATATATTTCTAATCACCATATTACTAATAGTTAATGACCATTCATCTCTAGTTTTTTAGTTAGGCATTTTTATAATATATTTAGGGTTTATTTTTTTATTATAGATATTTATTTATATTAAAAAGGAAAAAATATATATTTGTGAACTCCAACTCTTAAACAAATATTAATAAATGAACTTTTTCTTAAGAATGGAAACACTTTTACCTAAAGAGTGAAAATGAGAATACGAAGACTTAAAAATTCATATACACTATCTATCTACATATATATATAAATAATGAAAAATTTACACAATTTATATTTTAACTAATATTTATTCAGAATAAAATTAAATAGGTATTTTTTCTGAGAGTATCTTGAAAAATCTTTTCACACACATAAAAGAATGTTAGAGGAAGGAAAGACTGATTGAGAGAAGAAAATGATATAAGTTAAAAAATGATGAGAAGACGAGTCTACTAAGAGGAGTCAAAAGACCGGATGCATTGTAATCTTTTGTATTGTATTATATTATGTCATCAGTTTTCTGTCAAAGCCTCACCTTTTATAAGAATTTTTGTAATCTTTTCTTACTTGAATACTTGCGTCAAACCAAAATATTTCGAAATCTCTGCATTCGTTAATTCTGGAAGCAACACTGTATTGGATAAAAAACAAACAAACATGCATGCATTATTTTTTTACAGTTTTGAACCCGAGTTGTACATTTGTGTGGGCGTATATTATTGACTAATCACACCAAAATCCAAACAGAAAATTATTCTATTACATTGCATTCATTCACAATTTTACGAGTCAAATAACTTGGCTAGCTATGCATTTCAATCCCATTTTGGATTCATATAAAAATTGTGATTAATTCAGAGAAATTTATTCCAGATGATTCATAAACAAAACTGCCCTACGCCAGGTATATTTCAGAGTAATTATGATGGATGGTATGAAAATTTCTACAATAATATTTTTTTCATCTAATATGTGCAAATTATAAAATAATGTCATTTACCATCAACATTACATTTATATATTCAGGATATCAAGCATAAAAAAATTGAAAGAGGATTGATAATATGAGATATAATAGGTTCAAATTTTAACTAAAAATAGATTTCGAATGACTTTATATCATATTAAAAGAGTGAATTTAAATTTAATGGATTCAGTAAAGTGAGTTTACTCCATTTATATATCTTTAGTTTACGTAAGTTCTGTAATATTTTTTCTCGCACGAGTACCTCAAACGGAAAAATCAAGGAAGATGACACTAGACAAAGTTTTTCAAACGATAAGTGCACATAATAGTGTCAGTAGATTTCTGTATCCATATCAGCATATCAAGTTATAACACTTTGTATTTGAAGAATGTGAGAGCTTTAAATTTGCTCGACAACGAATGGTTGAATTATATATTTTATTTTTATCATTGAATAACAGTTTATATTTATACGGTAGAAAGTATTGTCATGTAATGGCGTACAGTGTATTATACACAGGAAAGTTTCACAATATGGTGTTATATCTTCTTGTATGTCAGTTTTTCTTGAAGATGATTAGGTTTTACGTACGCAAGATTCATCGCACTTAGTGACCCTACTGTTGCGCATG
Source organism: Vigna angularis (assembly GCF_016808095.1). Classification (NCBI taxonomy): domain Eukaryota; kingdom Viridiplantae; phylum Streptophyta; class Magnoliopsida; order Fabales; family Fabaceae; genus Vigna; species Vigna angularis. The sequence continues at coordinate 10,365,712 of NC_068970.1, read as the reverse complement.
ATTACTTACACGAGAATCACAAATTGAATCAAAACGTAGTTGCGTGATGAAGGAAGTGATTATTTTTGGTTTTTGTAAAGATAAGATGATAGTTTAGTTTCTCATTTGGTGTTATATCATTTTCAGACAACTTTTATTACATACGATCATTAGCTTTTATGCGAGATTCATGGTACCTATTGACCAATTTGTCAACCGATAGATGCAATGTTAAGAGAACGATATGCAACATTATTATTTGTACAGCATCAGGAGTATCTCAGAATGAATCAAAACTGGAATTGTGCAAGCATTGAAAAAAATTATTTTGGGTTCTGTCAAGATTCATTGGGTGAGGCTGATTTCTCGAACTGCGTTCAAATCTTCGTCTCTTGGAGGCGCACGCATGAGCGAGAGTATGGTAGAGACACAGAAGCGAATCTGGACTTAGAAAATTGGGAGAATTGAATTGAATATTCAACAAAACAACCGAAATCTCAGACTGTCCCCTTGTTTGATGCAATCAGAGGAGGTTGTGATTGCATTTCAGATTCTTGACTTTGTGTGGCCAACAATGAACGGTCACAAATCTTGTTCTCAACGGACACGCAAGCAATCTGATTTGATCTCTACCAAAACACAAGAACAAAATTCTTCCTTATCCTCAATGATACACCTGTTCAATCAAAATATACGCAAATATATCTAAGTGGGTGTCAAAATTTAACTTTGAAGGTTCAAATAAGAGAGAAACACATGTTTTTTTATCTTTTGGAATCCATCATAGGATGAGGAGTCACCAGATTTTTTGTGGCAATTAAAATGTGAGCATTGTTTGTCTATTGATGAGTTGAGAAAATATAAATATTTGTTACGGCTTCCACACCAAATAATAGATTTGGCAGCGTTAATTAAATTCAGATGTGCACGTCTTTAAATTTTTTAGACCATATGAGTTATGACATTTCATCAAACATTGCGTCAAAAACTCATTGGTATATATGGGTCCTCCTCCACCACCACCACCCGTCCACGTTTTAACAATTTTAAATATATCTCTTCAGTGTATAGGAAATCAATTAATTTACACATTGGCCTGCCTCATTAAAATCTGATATTACTGTTACTGCACGATGCTCTTTAAAAGAGAGAGAGAGAGAGAGAGAGAGAGTCAACCCGCATATTTATAATTTTTTTAATTTAAATTATGCAATCTAAAATATGTAAGTTTTCTATTTTGAAATGTAAAACAAAAAATATAAATATTTTTTAATGTTTTATATTTTAGAATATATAATTCAAAATATAATATTTTATTTTGATTTGAAGTACACAAATATTATGTCGTGTTTTGAGCGAATTCAATTTCAATACATTTTTGTGAAGCCAGTGGAGTGATGTTTTAGCAAAGTTTTAATTTTCTTTTTATTGTAATTAGAATGTGGTTCTTATTTGGTTTTGAATTTTCTTGTTACTCCCTTCTGTTACTTTTCCAGGAGGTTATTAATTGTTTTGCAAATGGGGTTTAGGCCTTTTTCCATTACACAATAAAAAGGACTTTTCCGCAATTTTATTCCATTTATATCAAGCGATAGATTTCTATCATTTTTGCTGCCCTATACTAATTTTTTAGTCAAACGCAAATTAATTATGTTTTGTATTGGCGAATACCATTGTTTTATTTAATCGAACAAACTTTGCTTACAATTAGTTAAGAAAACAAACTTGTAAATAAAAAGAAAAATAGGTCCTTAACTTAAAGGTCAGCTGATTATTTATTTGTAAGGAAAATTGGTTGAGCGAGGAGGTAGTTGCAAACTTCCGGGGACCTGAAGGGAGTGTAAAAAAAGCGATGTCAAGAGATATTTGAATGTGTGTACCTTATGTATTAATTCACATTAATTATTTTAGTCTTATCATATACCAATACCAATACTATATATACGTATCTAATATGTTTTTGAAAATAAAAATATTTGATATATGTATATTAAAATATATAAAAAAAATTAAAAACATGATAAATATATTATTATTATTGTCTGAATCTAAATTAAAACAATATATATTAATATTGTTGAAATAAAAAATATAAATTATTGTTATTACAAAACTTTACTGCTTTATAGAATAAAATGTTTAATATGGATACTTTGTCCAAATTAAAATATCCATTCATTAATAAACACATATCTACTTTTGCTATATATCTTACATCATCACTGTACACTAAAAATAATCCCATATGATTGCAACAATTTAAACTTTTTTTTTTCTTTAAAGAAGTCAAGTATATTGATAAGTATAGACTGGGCCAAGTTAACCATCTTGTTTGGCCCAGCTGTGGTTCGTCTGCAATGGATAGCTAAAATGTATATTCAGAAAAAATAACACCCAATTTAAGACACTTTATTGGATAAATTTCAAAACAGAAAATAGCAATGTACACATAAATAATATCATGTTATACTAAATGTTAACCATTATTAAGTCGAGAAATCTTTATCACTACTAATACAATATTGTTAAAAACATAATATACTTTTTGAAGCTGGGTTAAACTCCAACAAGTGACACCATCATCTCTTTACACCAGAAGTCCAAAAAAATGACCAGCTCCTCCTTTTTCTTAACTATTACCTTATGGAAACCATTTCTATATAAAGAACATTTACCCAAAACAGTTATGTAATGTATGAACATTCTTAGTTTCCAACTAGCACTAGTAAATAATTATGCAGAGGCATAATATGGTATAAAGCCACTTTCCCAGTAAGGAGTAAATAGAAAATGAACCAATAATGTTAAAACCGAAAACATATTAAATACGAAAAACAGGTGTTGCATAGTTACAGCCACGCCATGGAGGGGTCGGAGGACAAGGACCTGACTCATGTATAAATGCATAGTTACAGCCTTAAAGGTAACAGTAATAACTTCTGCATTCAGCAATTCAGATTTTAGTTTGAAAATGGTATAGATTCATTTACATGAGGGCAAAAACAAAAGGATTGCCTTTAGTGTTTTAAATTACAAAGGAAGAACAAACTTGTGTTTGATCTTTTAATATTCTCTGCACAACTATACAGGAAAGCCTTTCACGAGTCAAATGCATCATTCAAATATAAACAAACTTAAAGGCACTCGGCAGTTTCACTTCTCAAAGTTTCAACCATACATCCCTTCACGTTCCCAAACATCCACCAGGAATTCGACCATTTCCTATTTATGGAAAATCAAATTATCAATTTGTAATTTTGCAATCTCACGCAAGAAATCCAAGCAAAAATATACACGGGCCACTTACAGATAAAGGTATGGACTTGGGGAAAGGTTGTCTAGTCCCAAGCAAACTTTCGTAAGTTGCATTCCAACTACACAACAAACACAATGACTAATAAGTCATTTACATGGAAGAAACTATGAAAAAGGGAAAGCAAATATGATGGAGACTTTGGCTTTGTAAAAGGCTATATATATAAACAGAAAATATATTGACTTGCATCATATTTGCTTCAAGATCTAAAAATACGCCTCGTGCTTTCAACTATTATTAAATCGCTCAAATGAGAAAGAAAAATAGACCTCACTACCCCAAAAGGCATTACATGCAAAACGTAAATGTTACAATTTGACAGTGAATAAGGATGTATTTCGAATTCTCGTCCAATGAGGTTAAAAAAGAACCGGAAAATAAAAACTTCCGACAGTTATTAAGTGTTTCACCAGCCCCAAAAAAATATAAAGTGAATAAGCTAAGATCATGGCCCCATGTGTATTTAGAGTGGCTTAAAGAATATTCATTTAATTGGGGACCAAACGAAATGCATTTGACATACTTCAGTCTGGGTTCACGTTTTTGTTGGCTAGGCTTGCTAGATTTTTCACTTCCAATCCACTGAAGCCTACTTTCGTTCCAGAGAAGAAGACCTGAAATAAGCAATAGCATGTATGCCTTTATTTTCCCCTTAAATAAGGAAATAAGGAAAGTAATTCTTGCAAACAATATACCACAGTATACAGTAAAAAATGATATTACCATAACATATCTATCCAAATCCAAATAATGAACAACAAAAACTAACCAAGTGAAAAATATCATATCATTTCCAACATTTTTGTCATGCAAACCTTGGTTACATGAATGGATCGTACGGGATGGGGTTCGTGTTATGCTAAAAGTATAGATGAATATTTCAATATTAATTCCTACGGGAAATAGAAAAATATAATATAGAACTTGCCTGGGTTTACAAATTCAGAGTTGGTGCCTGTAGTAGAAGTTCCACCACTATGATAGAGAATTTGATTTAATGTACTGACAGACGAGATACTTCTCTGAGATTGAATGTTGCCATTATCCAGATCACAAGTGCTTGAACTCCAGAAACCATCTGATATATGTGGTTTTCTCACTGTCTGCCCCTGAATTCTTAGTCCCTTTGCCGGCTCATCCACAGCAATTATTGGTGTTGGTTTCATACAACATCCAAAGCAACCACTGTTCTGTATAAATCAAGTTAAATAACAGAAAAACCGAAGGCCGACGTAAAGACAAGTGCATGTTTTCCTTATGTGATATCTTTCTTTCAATCCTGATTTGTTTACTTACAAATTACAACTATCAAAATGTTAGGAGTTCCACATTGAGTAGGATAAACTACTTGATGTGGAACTTAAACTTGAGACTCTCCCACCTAAATGGATTACTCAATTGGGTTGGATTCTCCTCTGGTGCTTAAGCCTTACAATGGGTGCTTTCATTGAGTTAAAGTACAGAAAGGGTTACTTATAGGTTGAATTGAGGTGCAGACTGAATACTGATATGAGTAAAGCTTTCTCAAGGAGAAAAGGGTTACCACCGACTCAGTGTCACATTGAGTATCCATAGAATGAAGCTTCCATGGATGTTGACCCTTAATGGAAGTGACAATGTTAGGAGCCTAACACTGAGCATTATCAGAATGAAGCTTCACCTAAATAGCACATTTTTCACTTTTAATACTTTGACCCAGCAGACTAACACCTTAAAAAATAAAAGTGTTTTTTACAACACAAAATAGTAGTTTTTATTGATTTCACAGCAAAGCCAAACAATCACAAAATCCGGGAGACAGTTTTACACAATCAAAGGAATGTTTGAAACTATTGTGTTTCATCCTCATCATGTTAGCAGTATATTAAAATTGACCTGTGATATGCTTTTAAACACAACTAGTGATAAATGGATGTTGTAGAATATAGAAACGAGCTCCTTTTAAGAAAAATCAATCCTTATTTTTCTATGAATGCTCTGTTGAAGGCATTATCTTTTAAAATAATTTGAACACTTAAACTCCCATATCAACTAGAGATAAGACCAATTTAGAGTATATAAATGGGTGCAAAACTCATTTTGCAAGTCTATTTTATGGAGTTGAATTAGGCTTAAAGTCCACTTCTTAACATGGTATTGAAAAAATGGAAGAACTAAATAAGGAGTCTAATAGGTAGAAATCCACTCTTCTGCGTTATGTTCAATCAGCAATTACAATCCGTTAATCAATGCCAGCTTCAATAACTAAAATTGGAGTCAAATGCTGAGCCTCCCGTAATCAGTCATTGGGAAGAAAAATAACATTAAACGGCGAATGAATCTCGGTCCATTTTTAATTGGCAAGGCAAATCATCAAACAATAACAACCGAACAAACGCCTTACAGTAACAGACACCAAGGATGAAACAACCGACGCCAGCTTCAAAATACGACACAAACTGCATTGCCTTGAGTAGTCAAAACCAAAAACCTAACTGGGTTTCACAAGATGAGAACTTTAATCCAAAATAGCAAACCTCGGAACCCTTTCCACGAACAATTGAAAGGGAAAGGCAAATCCACTCCTAATTGATACCAACCAGAATTTATCTAAAGTTTCGGTCGCACATGACAGACCATATACCCAAAAGGCCAAAACGGAAACCCATTCATTGAATTGAATCAAAGCAAGAAAATTGATTACAAATATTCATGTGTGTATGTATCTATATGTGCCAACAGTATCTAAGAATCTAAGAATATAAAAAATAAAAATAAAAGCAATATTGGGAATGGAGGGGCTCACCCCATACAAGCGAAGAGGTCAGCGATCCAAGCAGTAATCATCACCATCTCCACGACCACATAGAATTTTGAGAGGTGCAAAGAGCCACAAGAAGAAGAAAGGAAATTTCGCAGTGGAAACTGATAAACGAGTGGGTTTGTTACCTTTTATTTTATCGTGTCTGCTGCACTACTGTCACTGTCTGTCGTTTAACGGACGCTTGACATAACACACCACTTGCCTGGCTTCTTTTTTTCTTTTTTATTGATTCATTGATTCCAATATTACCATTATCACAACAGAAACACCGTAAGGTTTTGATTTTGGTAGTGAGAGACGAAGTGAACATAACCTAATGCAGTGCTGAATACCAATTATTAGTGTCTCCTTTATTGCTTCTTACTCTGACCAATAATACCTAAGACCATCACCATCGTATCGCCACCTGCCACCTCCATTAATAAATATTAATCTTCACATTTTAGAACCATTTGATAAGGACGTCCAACCAAGTCGTCAAATTACAATTCACAAAAAAAAATTACTTTTTTTTCTGACCAAATATAAAACTTATTAACCATGTTTTATTTTTTTTTTTACTTTCTCATTTTTTATGTATTTTTTACAATAACTTTTTTTATTCTTGTATTTTTTTTAAAAATGTTGGAACTTGGATGAAGAGTACAGCTCATTTTGTGCCTACGTTTCTTTGATTCCTCAGAACAATATTTTGTTTTTGGTATTCGCCAAATTATTACTCCACACATCTGACCCCAACACTTTATTTCTTTTGGACCAATCAATTTATTTCTTTATTTTCAGTAATCTGTCATCATACAAACACTTTTTTTAACCTACTTTTTACTGCTCTATGTTTCTTTGTATTTTCATATCATTTTTTTACCAAACACTTTTGTTTTTCCTTTTAAGGGTTCTCTTTCTGTGCTACAAATTGCAATTACTATAATGCTAAAGTTTAAAATTTATCACTACAACATATGTTCGTATTTAAAATTAAACTAAAAAAATTGTAGGAATAGTTTTAATGTGTACCACATGGGTTAGTTATATCTACAAAGATAAGATAAGGAAGACAGATTGAGATACAGATTGTATAAAAAAAACTCACCCTTAGTCGTGTGGTTGTGTCTATAGAGATTTGAGATTTCTGTCAAAAAGGAAATTGTATCATATATTTGCTTACAGAGTGTGTGAATGGGTGAAAGAGATACATAATGTCTTTCATTTTCTAAACATTGTAACCATGTTTAAACAATATTTTTGTACTGAATTAGGAAAAAGTATCTTCATAAATGTTATATTGGTTTCAATAAAAAATAATGTGTAAAATTTAAGTTATGATCATTTTAATAAGAAACAACCAAATTGTCATGATTAGCCATAGTAAACAAATGAGTTAGTCATATTAATAACTTTATATATTGTATTTAGACTTTATAAAAGTCATATAAACAGATAGAAAAGGAAAAAGATAACATTCAAAACTTAAGACATGTACGGTTGACGTTTTCATACACTATTTGTATGTGTACGAAAAGGTATATCTTAAGATGTGTGAATGATATATTTTATTATGATACTTTGTAATTTGAACTATTCGTGTTGATAAATTTACCTGTGTTGCGAGTGATGAAATTATTTTATGCAAGTTCTTGCGTTTTGTATTGTGAGAAGTGTAAACAGTAGCTTAATAATACAAAAATTCAAGTTATGTTTATCATTTATTATAGGCTTAAATGCTTACTTCGTCTCCATGTTAAGAGGTGAATTTTTGTTTAGTACTCGATTCTAAAAATGAAGACATTGAGTTCCTATGTTATGAAAAATATATGAATAAGGTCTACAAAGAAAGAACAAATTCAACAAATCATAACAAAGAAAGCTGAACAAGAGAGAGAAAGCTACAGCAGAAGAGAGAAGAGAAAAAGTACGACTACATCAACATGGACTTAACGTCGTTACTGTCAACTTAACGGATAGGACCTTATTCATACACTTTTCATAACATAGGGACCAAATGTCTTCATTATTAAAACTGGGTACTAAACAGAAATTCACCTCTTAACATGAGGACGAAGTAAGCATTTAAGCCTTTATTATATATAAGAATAATGCATTCCATTCATTCATTTATACTTGGAGGTGGATGTGATGATATTCTAATTTGCTCGAAGAATTTTCAACAAGGGAACCTATCATCCGAGTGTGATGAAGAACAAACATGGTCAACTACATCATCTTGATGGTTATGGTTAGTTGTATTGCATGTTACCAAAGAATCTCCGACCTTGGTATTTACCATCTTTTGTAACATGTTATCGAAGACTCCTTGATCTTGGTACTTATCATCTTTGATTGACTTATTTAAGACAAATGCATGATATTGTTTATCAAGTAACTAGTGTTGGGTACTCCGTAGTCAATAAGATGACTACTATATACTTTATGAATAGATCACATAGTCGAATGCTGAATATCGAGTACTATGTTTTCTGTACCAAAGACTACATCTATTTTAATAACAACATTGGTCATGAAGTCAAGTACCGCATATCGGTATCTCCTCATGTCTACCAGGGACACTTTCGCATTGGATAACTTAGCCAAAAACAAGTCCAATATCTCACAGATAAATTGATCATTGGACCTTTGAGCCATTGAACTCATAACTATGGCGTATTCGAATAAGGGCTCATGATCAACAATGTATGCCTATAAATATTATTTTAGTCATTGTTTGACCTTATTTTTTGTATTAATTCAGATTTGACCAAAATCTCTGACAAAGTACTATTTTGGGCGTTGAAAGACTTCTATAGGTATCCCACCATTCGAAAGGAGACGAAGGAGACATAGAGAACGAGTATCGAGTAATGAAGAGCTCGTGAGAGTAGAAAATGACTTTACAAAGTACATTCGATTCCACATGAACATTAGTTAAATTTTATTTTGGTTGAGATTGAATTAAGAGAGTTTATTATCTAGTTATTGAACTCTAGTCTAATTCATAGTAGTACATTATGCAATGGTGGTATCACATATTTTAAGAGATAAAAGAAGTACTACATCTACACCAATTAAGTGATTTTGTGATTGAAAATGTATAAGTGCATGTGAAATGTTTATCTTAACCTATTTTAATTCTACTTTTTACATATTGAAGTAGTGTTGTCAAAACAAGCTACCTGATTCAACGGGCTCGGTCTATCACGGGTTTGTCACTCAGTGAGTCAACCCAATATTACTCACATATTAGCAAACCAAAAAAATTTGAACTCAACCCAATCCACCACGGGTTATTGGGTTAAACATGATGACTCACTAACTCACTTAATTTCAAGTTTTTTTTCAACTAAAAAACATAACAAAATTTTTTTAGTTCAAATCTAAATAAAGGGAAAGGGTCTTAAATTAGATTTATGATAAATCAAACATAATATTTCATTCATACAAAAATATCACAAAATATTCTCAACAAAATTTTTAGTGGCTTGATAATAGTTCAAATTTGTTTTGGGGTAAATTTTGAGTTACTAAGTATAGATTTATAGATTTTTCATGTTTTTTAATTATTTCATGCAAAAATAATTTCATAAGACTCTCTGTTTTAATATTTTATAAAATGACTAATTCAATAAAAAATACTTATTAAAAAAATTAGGTGAGTTGATAAATCATCTTAGCTTACCCGAGTTCAGTACAAATAAATCGAGTTTTTAATAAATCAAATTCAAAATTCATCTATATTGAAATCTCAAAATTATTTTCAACTCAACTCTATCTATACACGTAATAGACCGAATTAACTCATATATTCCATGTTTTTTTGACAAAACTATATTAAAGTATATTTATCATTCTTATTTTGTGTTATTTTGTTTTGACTAAACATCCTTAGACATATATAAGATTTTAACAAATAGAAAGAGAAGCTGAATAACAAAACTTTTACTTCACTTATATTTTATTCCATAAAAAAAAGTTGGTTATTCCTATTTTAATTTTAAACAATCGTTTTCAGAATTTATTATTAGTTATATTAATTAGAAATTAAAAAAGTCATTTGAGTACACAAGAATATTGTTTTAAAACTTTTTTTTTATGAATGGCATGACAAATATGTGCATCATTTACTTTTTAATTTTGTATTTAATTATTTATTAAAGAAAAACATTTAAAAGATAAAAAAGGTTGTCAAAACTATATTTTTTTTAAAAGTACTTCTTAAAAAAATTAAAACTTAATAGTTTAAATTTAAATATTTTCAAATATATCATAATTAATTTTCCTTTTTCCTTTATTGAGTACTCAAAATTTGTATGTGATTAATTTTATTTTTTTACTTAGATGACATGATAATTATGTTTTTCCATCATCTTAATTATGTCTTTATATATTAACAAACGTGATTAATGTACAAATAATATTAGAATTAATATAAAATAATAAATGCCTTTATTATTTCATTAAGTTAAATGACGAATCAAAATAAAAATTATCTAACCCAATGAACTGAAAAGATAAACAATAAAAACTTAATTTAAAAATATAAAATTTTGAGTACTTAACCATAAATAAAGAAAAGAGGTTAATAAAAACAGAATTGAAAATATCCAATTTTTTTAAAACCATGTTTTAATCATGAAACGCCCCAAAAGAAATTCATTCATAACCATAAAACGTTCCCAAAATAAATTAATTCATAATCTAAAGCACATTTGGTTATACTGAAACCACTTTTTAATTTAGCTGAAAAAAAAAACATTTGAAAAAGCATGTTAAAAGGTATTCAATTTCTTATTTTCTAAAAAAAAGAACATACTGTTTTTGTAATATATAATGCAAAAGAAATAAACTACCTTTCTCAGAGAAAAATTAATAATTTTTAAAAAAATAAAAAATTAGTAGCAATAATGCCTGAATATTATTATTATTATTTAATTTTAAAATAGAAACAGTTATCCTAAAAGCAATTTTTTCTCCCTGTATAGGTTTATAGTAATAAATTCCTGTCAATTGTTGCCTGCTGATTTAGTTAACACTGAACGCCAACTATTTTTAGGAGGTTACATTCTGATGACCATGTTCTTGACGGAGAAACAAAATTCTTGAGGTACATAGCTTGCGCATAACAAAATAAGTTCGAGACAACTTCATGAACAAATAGAAACAAATAACCGTTGACTATCTATCTCTTCACACTTATTTCTTGTTATGTTCGGACTTTCAAGGTTACTAATTATTTTTGCTACTTCATAGAAAAAATAGAGGCCAATCCCACCCTCCATCCGTAAAACGTGGACAAGCTGTGCCTTTGAGGGGTAGCAGAAATCATACTTGGTCTCAAAATTTGAAAGGGCTTAAGTACCATCTTGCAGCTACTTGTCTCTGAGGAGGACCTGAATTGATTTCAGAGTTCAGAAATCAAGTAACTAGAATTCAATAGGTATTATACCAAGAGCACATGAAACATACACAATTAGAGCAGCATTTGGATGTTCAGAAGTTAATAGTTAAGAGAATTCAATAATTATCTTCAGTATGAATTGACTAGATATTATATTAAGAGCACACGAAACATAAATCAGCAATCTCTCCATGGTGGACTGTAAACAAGCACAGTAGAAGAAAATTCATGAAGATCCACAACAGCATTGGTCCAAGTGAAATCCATGGCAAGTGGAATTTGGAGAGAATTGCAAAAGAAATGATGGCAACACACCCTATTACGAAAAAATAGTCTGTACACTAACAGTGAATAAGGATTTTATTCAGTCATTCAATCACAGATTGTTAAGTAATAGTCAAGTTGTTAACTTCGACAACAACTATCCTAGGAGACATACTTAATCAGATTTCTAATTTGTTGACCTTTACATTTTTCATACTGAAAGAGCATAGAAGTTAAACTAAATTATTGTTCGGAAAATAACACATGCGCACTGTAAGATAGAATGCATACCCAAGTCATTTAGTGGAAACGGTATGTAATTCCCTCAGTAACAAGGAGCATGTTGAAGAAAATGCTAAACAATAATGTATTGCTAGTACTCCTCTTGCAAGAAAACTAAAATTGAGTTATAATACGATATCCCTAAAAATCAACAGCTACCGGTCGTTCTACACACCACATGGCAATTCAGAACCAGAAAAAGAAAAGGAAAACAGAACACATACACGGGAGGAGGTGGGACTTCACTTGCAAATGTTGCCATGCCTTGGCGTTGCTTGTGCTTAGGGTTCCCAGAGCAAATCACATAGATACGTCCTCGACGTTTAACTATCTGACAAAATGTACACATCTTCTTTACAGATGACCGCACCTTCATGGCTTCTGAAGAAGGGAAAAACATCAAGCAGCGATAATCATTCAGGAGCACATTACAATACACCTTAGACGGTTCATAGAAACAAACCAAGCCACAACCAGCACATAAATATAAGACAATGGATTTAAGTATATAGCTATCAATTTCAGTATCATAACCATGTTGATCAGTTATACAATTGTGCACCTAAGCAAACAAAAAAATTCTGAAGCAAACGAAATGGTGAGTGCTTCTAATAAATCCCTAATCGGTAAATAGTGCGAAATTGAAAGTTAACAAAATTGTGTGAGGTTAATAAAATAGAGTCACTGATAATCTTCTTCTAATCAGATGTATAAGTAACAAATTGTGCGATAATCGAAACATGGGTCACAGAATAATTTTAAAAAATCGAATGAGATTGAGAACGGGAACACGGGAATGAGACGAACCTTGTAGTGAGAGAGTGCGTGAGAGGTGAAGAGAGAGGGTATAGGGCAACTGAAACAGCTATGACAAGATTTCAAAGCGGAGTCGTCAAAGGTGAGGGTAGATGGAGAAGCAGAAAAAAGGTTTTGGGCTAGGATCAGGCCCACTATGCATCAGTGGGTATAAAGCCCGTCTTCTTGTCTTCCTAATAAGATTATTTCAACTATAATAAATTTATTTTCAATCATCATAAAATTTTTATTATTGAATACAATCATTGTATACATAAGATAACATATACCTAATTTGACGCATAAATTTAGAGTTGTAGTTATTAATTGTAATTTTGATTGCTGTTACCAAAACATAAGTTAGTTATAAAATTATAATTTTTGCATTTGAGCATTTAGAATGAATATAAAGATTATTTATATTAATTTTTTGAATCATAAAATGCTACATAGATTGAATAATCACACAGAAAATATATTATAATACTAAATAATTAATCTTGGTGTTTAATTAAATTTTATGGGTTATCATTAACCTACATATATAATATTTGCAATATTCTATTGATATCCCCTTTAAAATATAAGAAAAAAAAATTAAGCAGGTTTTCAGAAACAATTATACATTATGTGCTCCGACGATAAAATTTATTATATAATATTAATTATTTTGAAACAACTGTCACAAGTGACCCATTTGGAAATGACTTTATAGTTATATAAATAATTAGAGTTTAGGATTGTAAAACTAATTTGAATTTTATTTTGATATCATTAACTAAGAGTTACCCAATATCAATTTTTTGAGTCTTTACAAAATCACCTAAGATCACTTTAAAGTTTTATATTTTATTAGTTTTTTCGAGAAATTTTCTGTACAACAATTAAAAGAAAAATACTTTCAATGATTTTTTTCTATAAATTTTTAATATTTGAGAGAATATTATATTTGAAAAAAGTGACTAAAGACTGCAGAGTGCAACACAATTAAAAGCCCAAAGCGTAGAACTGAAGTTGCATAGCAAACTCATTTTGAATTTTTATTGTTTTTTATTTGTAATTATTTCATCTTTTAAATGTTTTTTTAATAAAACATTTTAGATTTGATAAATTTTAATTTTCATACTTAAATAAATTATTTTAATTAAAATGAAATAAAAAAATTGAAAATTAAACACATTTAATAATTAAAAATATTAATTACCTATATATTATTGGAGTGTCAAAGTTTTTTTCTTTTCGTCAAAATTTGTAAGATTATTTTAGTTGATGCCAAAGACAGTTTTATCAATGATGATTAGTTGAAGTTATTTTCAGTCAATATCATTCACAATTATTTTGATTCACATAAATTTAGAACATGTTGGTTTTTAGTTGATTTTTCTTTTAATATTAACTAAAATATTTCCTCTAAGTTGTTAATTAGAAAAAGAGATGCTCATCAAGATTGGTTAAAAATTTCTTCATTTTGACATTATAAAAAAATATCACTGAAACTAATGACCTCAATCCAAAAATAACAAACCAAAATGTCTACTTGACATTTGTCAACAAAAAAATTCTACCAACATTGGGAATAAGAACTTTAACCGACGTCAAAAGACAAATAACATTGATTTACATTGGTGAAAAAAAAATTAAAAAATTCATACAAAAAATAAGTCATAAGTCATATGAGTGTCAATAAAATTTTGATCAGTATAAAAATAGTCTCATTGTTGTGGAAAAAATATCCTAACTAACATATAATCTCAAAAATAGTCACAGGAAAATCCTAGATAACCATGTCCAATACTGAGAAAAAGAAAAGACAATTCTATTTGATATTGATTGAAAAATAATTTTTAAGAAACTTATTTTGTCGTGTATAATTCTTAAAATCAAAGGTGGTGGTTAATGGAAGATTGTTGAAGAGAACAATATCAATTGAAAATTTTCCAAATTTACTTACTGATTTTATTACTTACGTTTCAAAGAACATCTTTTATTTAAATTTCTATAATGAAAATCAAATTGGCAATTTGTATTTAAATTCATTCTGGACTTATATTTTATTTTCTATTAAAAAGAAAAATCTTTAATTTTTAAATACCAATAAATATTTGCGGGTATTCACACCATTCTTTTCTAAACCCGCTTATAATTATCCCAAATAGGTGCTTGGCGATTCCCAGACAAAAGAAAGTAACTTTTTTTACATGGCGAACATATCAAACACAAGAAGACAATCATAACTAGCATAGATAGAAGAGGTAAATTGGTAGAACATTATTGGTGAGCATTGTTTATACATAAAAAGAAGGAATGGTCGATGGCCTCCATCTAGGTAAAAAGCATTCCATCTTTTCTTTTCTTCACAACAAGCCACGCACACATTGCATGACCCATATGGAAAGAACCCTATGTTTCCGAGAAGCTTCCTTTTTCTTTTCTTTCTACAAAACCATATACAAAAGTTAAGTTGATGAAGTCACAGAGAAAGTGAATCTACTCTGGATGGGTCAGATTTGCATATGTCATTTTGCTTTGTGGCTGCCGTTTTTCAATGCGAGGGTGTGTCACGCCCCACCCAAATTGGCGTTTGCCAACTGAGTTTTTATTAGTTTTCACTTAAAACTCCCCACATCACCAACCATGGACAACATTGCTGCCAATAAGAGTCTCAAAGGTAAAGCCTCACCACGACCACCAATGATTTCAGTAATATATTATATCAAGGCGCACCACATGTTTGAATAAAAAAACTTTATATCTTGGGGGATCCGTTGTGACTTGAGTTTTCAAATCAGCATATCGAAGACCAATAATATGCTTCCAAGTTCCTAGGACTAAAGAAACGTAACTACATCCAACCACGCTGTTGAATTTTTCGCATTATTGATTAACCTAGGAGGTCCCCTTCCATCAAATACATCTTTTCGACCTCGTTGGGATAATTAGACAACGGATCATGGACAGGTAAAATGTCAATTCCCCTATAGCTAATATGTTCATTGATAATAACTGCTTTTTGTCAAAAATATACGAGTTAGATAAAAAATTGTGTGAGAAAAGTTGGAACAAAGCATTTCCTCACCGATCACCACTCTTATCCTTAGCTTAAAAGTGTCGCCGTTCTTTTCCAACATGAGATTTCACGGTTGGGCCATTCATGATTAACTTTTTCTTTTAGAAGTGTGTGTAATAGATAATGGGTAATTTGTTTCTCTCATGTCTGTTTTCGCAGATCAAAGAAAGCTATACAGAGGTTGAGAGAATTCCATAATTGCAGGGATTTCCACTTCTTTAACCATTGTTTAATCAGAAGAGCCTGCCAAGGAAAGAAATAAGAGTATTTTAATGCAACATTCAAGACTTTTCGGGCCCTGGAGGGCCAAAGTTAATTTTAAAATATTTTATATGCACAAATCACATGGTTTTGTTGCCTTCTATATTTCAAACTGAATGATTGCCGCACTGTCATGCTGCACACTGCTTTTATTTTTATTATATATATATATATATATATATATATACATATATATGTATATATACTTCATAATTTTACCCCCTACCAAAAAAGCTGCCCCCAATTTTGTTGCTATTACAATCACTTTGGTCCCAAATTAGAATCTATGAATTTTAACCGGTTCAAATCAATCTGAAATCCTTGTAAACAGACCTGCTAAACTTATAGTTAAGTGGTAATTATGCAGAGATGTCATCATGGATTTATGCAGAGACATTTACAATGAAACGCAATTACATGTTTTTTTTTATTATTATTTTGCTGCTTTCCCACCCAAAAGAATTTACCTTTGATTGTTTGTCCCCGGGGTGAAATATGATTGGGTCAAGTTGCAACCAGTAGCACGAGAAGTTCACATGGGTTGTCCAATGATAAGAGAAGCATGTTGGGGTGATGAAAGGGGATGTAGACATGGTGTTGGCGTTCCAATTTCTCTTGTTTCTGATTGGTTGGGGTGATTAGTCAAACACTGAATATGTGTTTGTTGGGCTACCGACCCTTTGGAATTTTGGAACATACAACTACTTTCACGCCAACAATGCCGAATAATTTAAAGCTAAAATAAACCATAATGACGTAAGATACAAAAAAGAGAGAGTGAGAAATAATGGACGCACAGATAGGGTAAGAGCCCCCACACACTGCTAACTCGTAAATTTGATTTCAAATACATGCGGAATGAGACAAAGGAGCTTATTTAAAGATTCTGTTCCACAATGAATGCAAAACAACTTAACTAACCAATTTTTCTGTTGCCCATGTTGCTCTCTGGAGCCCTTCTGCTTTTGCTTGTCTCCAACACCCAATAGCTATGTCTGTGTCTTAATAAGCTGGTTTTCGCGACAACCGAACAAAATTCAGTTTTTTTACACAATAGCTTCTTGCTGGGTAACGTGGGAGTTGTCAATTTTACAATTGAAAATGTGTTTGGAATTGAATGAAACTGAAATTCAGACAGACACTTAAGTCTTGCTCAGTGGAAAAGATAAAAAGAAACAGTCGATGAGTTTCACTTGGGTCCTGAAAAACTAGTGATCATTAAAGAAAAGGAGTAAATTCAACATTAAAGTACGGGGCAAATTTAGGTCTCGTGTGAGGGAGGTGTATTTCGTAGATGATCAACTTTGAAATGGGGGAATTTGAAAAGTAATGAACAGTTTGTTAGATTTAACAGAATAATGATATTTTTGAAAACATTTTTTGACAACATTTTAATATTATCTTTGTGTTATTATATGATTGGTCTATATTGGTGTTTATGATTGGTCCATGTTAGTGTTTATGATTATTATTATTGATTGTAGAGTAATTTTGAACCAATTATATAATGACACGTAAATAATATTAAAATGTTGTCAAAAAAATGTTGCTAAAGTATCGTTATCATACCGTAGTAAGTTAACTCTGTTTTGCCAATCCTGATTTTCATACTGTAGTAACTATACATAATTTAAAAGAAGTCATAATATCTTGAGTCAAGATTCTTGACGTATAAAAAGCACAACATTTTGTAAAATTATCCCACGCGCGGCAGAAATATGAAAGAAGAACAGAAAGTTACAAGCAACTGCATCCCTGTTAGGAGCCTCCGTCAATAAAAACCACACAGTTCTTTCTTTACATTCAAAGAGAACAGAAAATAATTGTTCTGCGGAGAAAAAGTAGTTGTATATATACAAGAAAAATTACTTGAATCTGCGGAGAAATGGATGTGTTGAGCAGAAATTAATGTGGAGAGGGAGTAGAAGAAGATTATCCAAAAATATGAATAAAATCCTCTTCACGATTCACAAGGCACTAAACCCTTTATCCAATCACCTCGTCGATGAGAGCAACCGTGAGGGTTTGTGGTGGACCCTCCCCCAGCAGCTTCTATACTAGTTGTTATAAAAAAGGAAAGAGAGAAGCATAATCACAGAATATTCACTCTTGAGTCACCGAAAAACCAAAATCAACAAGAGTAGGCCAATCGCTGGGCCACCCGATCCCTAAGAATTCCATTATACAGAGCTACCCTGTTCGTGGGCATTTCTCCATTCTTCATTTCCTCGCTGAAACTCTTCTGAACCTTCTTCGATCTTGAGATTCGGTTCCTGAACTCTTGTCCGTCTCTGCAGGACTCAACCACGTCCTCCGCGAAGTGCACGCGTTTCATCTTCTTCTTCTTGCTCTTCTTCCCAGCTGCACAAGAAACCCACAAGCCCACAACAACTGTGTCAGCAAAACATACCAGTGCAAAAACAAAAAGACAGGTTTTTGGGCGTGTGTTTGCGAATGTGTTAGCGTGGAGAAACAGAGGGAGGTGGGACCCACCGTTGGATATGCAAGATCGCAGAACCGGCGGCGAAGAAGGAGGGATTTGGTGAAGGGCGAACTGGGGAGGTGGAAAAGATTTCTGCAGGCGGAGAGCGAGGAGGATGACTGTGCCGGAGACGGCCATGGCGGTGGCGACCGCCACACCTTGCGCGCTTATCATTGAACACATAGGTGAAAGAAAGGAAAGAGAAGTTGTTGTGTTTTGACGAATGAATGGGGTTGTTGTGGAGAATGATGAATGAGAAGTTTGTGTGTGGGGCTCAATTTTATATAGTAATGGGTGAAGTATAAGTGCAGCAGCAGTCGCAAGCGATAATTACTATAATATACTAATGATATTGTTGTAATAAAATTTTAAATAAAATAAAATAAACGCAACACAACACTATTTATTTTTATTATTATTATTATTATTATTATTATTATTATTATTATTATTATTATTGTTGTTGTTATTATTGTTGTTGTTATTTGTTTCTTATTAATAATTTGGAAGTGGTTTGATTTTCAATTTTTTTTTCACAAATTTTTTACTTTATTTGATTTGAGTAATTTTTATTTAAGGATGATATGGTTAAATGAAAAAGAGTTTATTAAAAGTCGTAATTAATAATCATGATTATCTCTTAGACGTCGGTTAGTGCCATGTCCGACGTCTTTATAGTGTCCTTAGACGTCTGTTAGTGCCATGTCTGACGTTTTTATAGTGCCCTTAGACGTTGGTTAGTGTGATGTCCGACGTCCTATTAACATTACCCATAAAGATGTCGAATTGGGATCTAACGTTAAAAACCCAAAATAACATACGTCTAAAACTCTTTCTGCACTAGTGAGAACGACTGACTCTTTACCTAAATAGAATTAAAAAAAGGTAACTTAATTTAATTTATATCACAATATTCTTAGCATAAACTGTTTTATAATGAAATATTCGAATTCAATATTATTTCGGATCAATTCACTCTAACTTCAAATTTTATTGATTTATGAGACATTTAACTTGTTTATCGACCTGATTATGTTTTATTATTTATTATTAAAATTTATAAATCAGAACTAGTAAGTATAAGGGTGCATAAATAATTGTAAGATTGATAGTTTGTATTATGAGGTTTTTGTTTTATTGTTGTGGCAAATTATATTCTCTATTTTATTTTTATTATTTATATAATCTTTTGTTATACTCTCGAGTAAGAGGAGAGTTGTTAGTGGACTTTGATATGACTAAACAAATTATGCATTCCATAAAATTAAATTGAATTCAATTTATTTAATGTACAAGTTAAATGTGTTTGGGTTAACTCGGTTTATCACGTGTTTAATTTGGATTAAGTTAGTTAAAATTTAACTTTTGGTTTAATATCTATTTTGATTTCTCGATTTTGTAGGATGTGTTTAAAGTTGTCCTTTTTTTTTTCAAAAGTTCACTAACGTCCTATATTTTGCAAAAACGTTTCACGTTAATCATTTTTTCTTACAGCGTTAAAAAAGTTAACACAGACTTGCCCTCTTGGCAAAAATCTGATGACTTGTACAATTATTATTGACGTGGTATTGTGAAATCATTTGAGGCCAATGAGAAAATGCCACGTGGCAGATTCCTTTTCACCCAAAGTTAGGGTTTCACAATTGCAGCATCCATTTTCTTCCTCTCCAGCATTGACACCAATTTTTTTTTATTTTCTTCCACCATCAACAACATTGTTGCTAAAGTTGTCTTGAGGTTTGTCATTTCATTCTCCAGAATGACAATCTTAGCATCCACTTTTTAATGCAACCTTCATTAGTGAAGATATTTAAAAATGTTACTTTTAGAATTTGGATTTCGTATTATTATGAGTGAAAATATCTTGTTTGATAAATATTAAGTTTATTACTTAATATATACTGTTTAAATAAAAATTAACCAATCACACACATTTTTTTTTTAGTTTGTTTTATTTAAATGAGTCAACGAAATCAATTGTTTTCGTTTTTAGGTAAAAATAAATGTAGAATGTAGCGAATAGTGGTGTAAAAAACTTATTCCTAGATAAATGGGAGATTTTTGTAGAATCTTGAAAAAAATTATCATAATTAACATTAAATAATTTACTTTCCGTATTAAGTGAAAAAATTCATTTGAAGATAATTCAGTGTCAAGAAATGATTGTAAAGATAGTGGATGTGGCTTAAGGTTTTGACTGGCATAGCTTGCAAGGTTGGAAGTTGCTAATATAAATAATACTTAGTTGATAAAACCTTTGCTCTAAGAGAATTAAAGGCATCTACTTTATGTATGCAAGTTTATCTTTTGTTTTCTATTTCTCTTATTCAAAATGGGTAACTGTTGACTTTTTTATTTTATTTGTTGGTTAATAGCTACTCTTAAGAGTGTTATTATTATATATTCATCGTAATTTTACCAACTTCAGGTATTTAATGTAATATTCATGATAATCCTATACAAAGAGACTTGAAAGTTGTTATATTATGAAGGAAATTTATATATACATATATACACCTTTCAACTTTTTATCTTTATTTGAAAAACCGTTTTCATATATTTTTATTTAATTTTCTTAAAACTATTTTATATTTTACTATAAAACTATAATTTTTTATATTGGTGTTGAGTTTAATGTATTATCACCCTATGGTTAGTTAATTATAGGAAAACGTTCTTTAATAACTATATTTTGGCTAACTTTTACAACGTTAGAGACAGATTGATTGGTTTTAAATGCTTTTTTTTAAAAGCAATAATGTTATATGAAGGACATTTTGGTAAGAAAAAGGTGTTTTACAGTTTTATTTGAGAATATCCCTATGTTTTGTATTTTCTTCCTTTCTCGCGAAAGTTTCTCACTCTCTCTACTAAAGTTCTCACTCCCTCGTCTATTGTCTTGCTTTTCCTTTTCCCATGTCGACGAACTTGGTTCCATTACCGTTTTCGTTTCTCTCTGTCGACATTTTTCCTTTTCTTCCTCTTTCTCTCTTTTCGTTTGTGTCGCGTTATTTTCTTCTTCTCTCTCACGATTTGTCCTTACTTTCTCATCCATCCATTGCAAACTCGACCATATACTCAAACCTTTATTTGGTTGGGTCTTTGAGTTTTAGGTAAACTTTAAATATAATTTGATTTTACAAAATTAACTTCATTGGGATTTAAAACAACTACTAATAAAATATCATAAACATAAATAATAAATAATTAAATTCTTGAATGTTAATTATCTTTATAAAAGAAAAGAAAAGAAATGTTTAAATTTATAAATGAAATATTAGAAAAAAAAATCAAATTAAGTATATGAAATAGAAAGCAATGATTTTGGGTACCAATATTTAAGATTTCAAAATTTTATCTTTTTATTGTTTAAATTTATGGTATTTTCTAGAAACAGCAAAATCAATCAGTCATATCATTTTAATTAATGACAAAAATTTAATTAAAAGTATAAATATGTTTTCATGAGTATTTTTATTAAAATGGGTGCACATGGTTTTCAAATAGGTTGAAAAAGAAAATGGAAAACTAGAACGGAGTTGGTGTGGTATTCCTAAAAACTAGTTTTAGGTTTTTGTTTTTTTTAATTTGAATTAAAAATTAATATAATTATTATTATATTTAAATTAATAATTTATTTATGTAATATTCCAAAATATAGCATAAAACTATATAATAGTAATTCCATAATTATATAAAGAAACAATTGGAGAAAAGTTCATAAAGTATTATTTACCGTAATATCATAATAACTATAAATTTAAATCTTTATAAACAAGGTTTGCTCAAAACTAAAAACAACTATTGACTAACTAAAATACTGAAATCAACGGATCCTCCATCTAATGCCTGCTTAAGTGAGACGTCATCTTCTTCTAGTCATACCCACCAGATGATCATCGCCAAGAAAAGAAACCAAGAACATACAACAAAACCACAAATAAAAGGGTAAGCTATATATATATATATATATATATATATATATATATATATATATATATATATGTTTATTATGATTAATTCAAACATCAACTCAAATTAGAATAATAAAACTCATTCATCATATACATGTCATAACCTAGACAAGACTCATCCAGATTAGGTATGAATATCGAACTATTAGTAGTCTGTGTACTTGTACGGTAATACAACTGACTGAAACCAAGCTACCATACAAGGTTAGTCAATTTCAGTTACCTAGGACCTTGATCAAAGTCTATAGACAAGAACTTCCTGCTACTCTCACCAGATAACTCATCCCTCTCTACTTGAGAATGGATAATTATTAGAGTGTCGAAATAGACCATCAGTTAAAAGCTCCATACATTCATACAACAACAACAAACAACATCTTTTGCACGCTGCATGCAGATCAAAAGGCAGTCATGGAGTGTTGTTTTGCTAGCTTTAATGTAACCTCGTATGTCTCACCCAGGTACATATGTTGAGCGAAAGTTGCGATGACAAATCTTGACCCATTTACTAATATTGAATATCACATGGAACCACAAGAGGAAACCATAAAATTCATAATCGGTCAGTAGAAGAGCAGAATACATATTTTTGTACCAATCTAACTAATTGTTGATGGTCGTCTTAAGAAAAAAATGACTTGTTTGCCTGGATGTCTGTGGAAATGCTAGGTATACACTTGGAAGTGATGTCCAATAAGTTGGCCATCTTTTGAGAAGCTAGATTGATCATTCAGAAGAAAAGGATATTGGGAGAGGAACCCAAGAATGCAATTGAGGTCGAGGTCCAAAAGTTAATGGAGGTCGGCTTTATTAAGGAGTTCACATACTCCACCTGGTTATCCAAAGTAGTGTTAGTGAAGAAATCAGCTGGTCAATGGAGAATGTCTACCGATTTTACTAATCTTAACAAAGCATGCCTCAATGACGCGTATCCACTTTCAAGTATCGATCAACTAGTGGTAGAGCATCATGTCATCAAGTTCTAAGTTTCTTAAATGCTTATTTTGGATACAATCATATACCCATATACCATCCCGAAAAGGAGAAGACTACTGATGAGTCGTTATTTCTTGAATTATATTTAGTTTATTGCACTTAAATAAACCAGGGAATTGTGTTTAATTGTTTGTTATTTCCCCGTTTTCCGAATTCTGCTTAATTTGGTCGGAAATTTGTAATTGTGCTAATTTGGGTTTTCTGAGCTGATTAAGTACATTTTTGAAGTGCAGGAAAATTTCGGAAATACATTTTGGGACATCAGGAAGAATGCCAAATAAATTCAAGACTTTCCACACAGACATTTTTGAATTAATTAAATTGTAATTCAGTAGTTTAGAATTTTTGAATCAACTCTTATATTTTGGGTCAATTTTTGATAAATTAGATTAGACCCAAAAATTAGAAGTTAGTGACTTGGCACCCTAGGGTTTTTTGTGTGGACCCTACCCTTATTAAAAAGGGACACACAGCCCTTGTCCAGCCGCCACTTGCATTTGGCCACTTGCATTTTTTTTGGCCACTGCTTACTAGTTCCTTTTCTCTCGGTTTTGAACGTTTTGGGAGCATGAATGAAAAGCACATTTTGAATTTTTTCCATTTCCTTTTTGCAAGCCCTGGATTCATGAGAATGTTTATTTGATTTTCGTTATGAAGAGTGCAAGGTTTATGTCCAACATTGTCACGGTGTGAGAGAATGGTAGCAGTAAGGTGTTGGTGAGGTGGAGTTGGAAGGTGTCACGAGCAGCAGCAGTATGCGGTAGCCACCTTGGAAGCAAAGCTGGAAACTTTAGAAGAGAAGCAGCGTTGAGGAGAGTGAGCTGGGACGTGTCGGAGCAGCACGGATGGAGTCTTTATTTTTCTTTAAGAATAGTAGTAGGGTGATTAGATAGGAGTAGGTGTCACGGCTTGGGAGGATGCACATATTCTAACCTTTGATTAAAGCCCTTTATTGCTTCTTTGCTGGAATGGAAAAAAGCACCGTGATTAATACTTGGAGAATAAAGTCTAGATGATGGGACAGACCAAGACTTGACAGCATTCATTTCCTTTATTTTTGAGAATGAAGAGGTGATTAGATGGGGATAGGGTGTGCACGAGCGTTGAGCTGAAAGAAGTGAAGCCGCTGATTCATTTTTTTTTTATGGAAGCAAATGTGGCACGGTGATTCATTGATTCAAGAAGGAGCTGGAGAAGGGCAATGGTGTCACGTCGCAGTTTTTCCAGCAACACGCTGATTCAAGAAGTGAAATGGTGCACGGGAATTTGAGCTGGAAAGATGCATTTTATATTCTATATATTAAATTGCCTTCAGCATTTTTTTTCTTCATTTCATTTCAAACCGTGCATTTCATTTTTTTTAGCAAATGTTGATGTGTTTATTCGAACTCCCGTGCATTTAAAACTTTATTCCCTCTGACATGTGCAATTAATTTATAAATGGAGTTTTCCAACTTAGGTGTTTACTCATTCCGCTATTCAACTGGATTCGCGTTGAGATTAAAATTTCATTTTACTGCTGCATTGTGTGCATTTGATGTTCTAAGTGTCGAATTTGAATAGCTTGAATTGTGTTTGGATATTTACTTATTGCATTGTTCCTTTTAATGTCTTCTTTTATTTCAATGTTTTCAATTCGGGTTACGGTTTTATTTAATTTCCAGTTCAATTTAATTTTTCCGCATCAAAACAAAACTTCACAAAACCCCCCACTACGTGTTGATCTGAGACTTGAACCAAATTTGGTCCTTGAGAGACGACCTAGGAGTCACTTCCTAGTACTGTACTGCATTCTTTTATGCACAACTTTTGTGGGAGGTGCGACCCTCTCAACAAAATGGCGCCGTTGCCGGGGACCAACGGTTCAGTCTTAGGTTTTTGTTGTGTTAGTGTGTGTTGTGTTTTGTCTTACATTGTGATGTGATGTTCTGTTTTGTGTGTGCGTGTCGCATGTTCAATTGTGTTGTGTTTTGTTTGTTTCGTAATTTTTAGCATTTCCTTTCTACCTTTCCTCTTCTCTTTCCATGTCTACCTATTTTGATTTTGTGAATACTGCTTATTCTGCCAATGCCTCTGATTACGATTCTCCTTCTGCATGTTACTCTGATTGTGATTCATATTCTGCTGATTTTTATGCTGAGAACAATATGACTCATCCTCCAACTTTTGAGAGTTCTCTTCGGGAGCCAGTTTCACTTAATGAGGATGATGTTCATTGCGTTCTCACTTCTGGACTGATAAATTTGCTGCCTAAGTTTCATGGTTTTACAGGAGAATGCCCACATAGACATTTGGAGGAGTTCCACATCATGTGCTATTCAGTGAAACCTTCACATGTCCCTGATGATCACATTTTCTTGAGGGCATTTCCGCATTCATTACAAGGAGTTGCAAGGGATTGGCTTTATTGTCTTCCTTCAGGGTGTATCACTTCTTGGGAAGATCTTAAGCGATTGTTCTTGGATGAATTCTTCCCTGCTCAGTATGGTTACAACAACGATTCTGGATGGAATGACATTAGTTTGGGATGGTATGATGCTCCACAGCAATATCAGGAAGCACCATCTCAGAATGCTTTTATGCCTCCACCAGTCCAGCAATACCAGAGTCAACAACATGATGCTCCTGTCCAAATAGCTCCTCAGCCTTCTCCTTCTGAGCCTACATTGCAGGAGTTGTTGGAGCAGATGACCATGCAGAACCTTCAGTTTCAGCAAGAGAACATGCAGTTTCAGCAGGAAATAGGAACTGTCATTCAGAGTATGACTGATCAGATAGGGCAGATGGCCACTCAACTCACTGAGGAACAGTCTCAAGATTCAGAGTTACCATTTCAGACTGTTCAGATTCCAGATGATGATGATAGTGGCATCAACATAGAAGATGGGGAGAAGAGTCATGAGCTTACTACTGTGCCATCTACTTTCCCATCATCCTATGTCCCTACCCTTGCACCTGAGGAGAGTGATGAATATTTTAAGGAGCAGGCAGAAATAAGCAGTAATCCTGAACCAGGTAGACCACCTTCATCTTCCCACACTTTAGCAATCTTCAAGGAAGAGGAGGTAAGCATACCTCAATTTGATTATATTGATGATTATGTTGTTGAGAGGTATGCTGATGATTATATTGTTGTTGAGTCTGATTTTAATTTTCCCTCTATGCATGATGAGAACCAATTTTTGATGTCGCATCCGAATGTTTATTCTCCATGCATTGAACATGAATCTGAGTTTGTAGTTGATATTGCTTGTGATTTTGAAATTGATTCATGTTCTGAGGATGTATCTGAGGTTCAGTCTGTTACACTAGGATTGGGTGTTATACCCCTGCATATCATTTCTTTGGAGACACATCGCACTAACCATGTTGCAGGAGGTACACATGAATTTGATAGACAAACACCCACAGTGGAAAATAAAGGTGCTAACACTGACAAAAGCTTCAAGATCAATAGGCACCAGCTCAACCTGCTCATCAACAATCTTTGCTTCTTAGATCCAGCTGTGGATGATATCTCCCTGCTAGATCAAATCTGGAGGATGAAGCAATTCTTCCTCAAAACTTCCTTGCTGGATCCTGTGGTCGAAGACATCTCCCTGAAAGTCCAAAATTGGCAACTGCCACCATGATCAGGGGAGTTTCCTTTCTCTCTTCTCCCCTTTTCCCTACTTTTATTGCACTTGTCCATGATCTGTTCACTGTTTTGATTTTCGATCTTATGCTTATGAGACATTGAGGACACTGTGTAGTTTAAGTGTTGTCTATTGGGGGAGATTCTGATTTTACTTTGATAGCTTTTGTTTTCTTTGTTAAATTTTTTCTTTTCTAGGTAGTTTTTGTTGTGTCTTGTGTACAGTTTTGCATGCTTTTCGTGAATTCTGGATTGTGATCAGGTTGTCAGTTTTCCTTCACTTCATTGATACTCTGAGATGTTGGATTCTTTGCTTTTCTTCGCTTGGAAGATGATCATGATGTTTGAGAGTTGAATTGATTGTGACACAAATGCCCTATGTGAGAATTTGAGCCACTTTATGTTCTTTCTTGTGTGTGATATGTCTCTTGATTGCTTGCACATATGTCTTGGCTTGACTCTTGTTGATAATTCTTGATTGATATGCATGTTTGGAAGTGATAAAGGCAGTTTTGTTCTTGAGCCTCTCTAGCCAAACAAGCTTACCTTGTTCTAATCCTTTGAAAACCCTTTTTGAGCCTATACTTTCCCCCATTTCTTTGTTTTGAATGCTCATACACTAGCCCTAAGTGAAAAACAATGATTACCTTAACCTTAGGGAATTTTGGAGCTTTGGAAGTGTTTTGGGAACAAGTGTGGTCTCTTGGGGCTTTCTGATGAGTTGGCTAGTTGGTTCCTCTTCTTGTTTTGTTTTGGTAAATATATGTGTATCTTTTCTTTTACAGTTTTGTTTTGAAAAGAGAGAAAAGAAAAGAGACATGATGGAAAAAAAAGAGATAGCAGAAAAATAGTGAAAAAAAAAAATTTGTGAATAATGGAGTCAAGAAGAGGAAGGAATTAGAGGTTGTGGGTGTGTTTGAATGTGTTTACACTTGTTCCCCATTGCTCCTCTGTTCCTTATGGTTTGTAGCTTCTTATCCAGATATATCCTGCCTTGTCCTTGGCCCCATTACAACCATGAAAAGACCTTTTGATTTGAACATGCATATGTTTCTGAGTGTTGATATTAGAGGCTTGCCAAGTCTGTTGTTGTTTGCTTTCTTGAGTGCATTGAGTGACATTGATTTACCTTAAACACTTGAGAGAAACACTGATTGTGTGCATCTGTGAGGCTCTGTTGCTTTTGATTCATCTCTTGAACTGATTGAATGTTTTCCTTGTACTGAACTGTTTGGATGATTCTTTGAGTATTTGCTTTCATTGACTCTGTGTGGGATTCTGCCTATACCTTTTACCGTCCAGATTTTGTGAGAATTGTGCAACTGTGTTTCTGTTTTGGAGTCTTTGTTGTCTGTCTGTCGAGTCTATGTCGGCTCCCTGATGTTTGAGTAGTTCCCGGGTTTTCGTTTTGGTTTTGCCCAGGAGTGCAAAAGACTAAGTGTGGTCTATTTTGATGAGTCGTTATTTCTTGAATTATATTTAGTTTATTGCACTTAAATAAACCAGGGAATTGTGTTTAATTGTTTGTTATTTCCCCGTTTTCCGAATTCTGCTTAATTTGGTCGGAAATTTGTAATTGTGCTAATTTGGGTTTTCTGAGCTGATTAAGTACATTTTTGAAGTGCAGGAAAATTTCGGAAATACATTTTGGGACATCAGGAAGAATGCCAAATAAATTCAAGACTTTCCACACAGACATTTTTGAATTAATTAAATTGTAATTCAGTAGTTTAGAATTTTTGAATCAACTCTTATATTTTGGGTCAATTTTTGATAAATTAGATTAGACCCAAAAATTAGAAGTTAGTGACTTGGCACCCTAGGGTTTTTTGTGTGGACCCTACCCTTATTAAAAAGGGACACACGGCCCTTGTCCAGCCGCCACTTGCATTTGGCCACTTGCATTTTTTTTGGCCACTGCTTACTAGTTCCTTTTCTCTCGGTTTTGAACGTTTTGGGAGCATGAATGAAAAGCACATTTTGAATTTTTTCCATTTCCTTTTTGCAAGCCCTGGATTCATGAGAATGTTTATTTGATTTTCGTTATGAAGAGTGCAAGGTTTATGTCCAACATTGTCACGGTGTGAGAGAATGGTAGCAGTAAGGTGTTGGTGAGGTGGAGTTGGAAGGTGTCACGAGCAGCAGCAGTATGCGGTAGCCACCTTGGAAGCAAAGCTGGAAACTTTAGAAGAGAAGCAGCGTTGAGGAGAGTGAGCTGGGACGTGTCGGAGCAGCACGGATGGAGTCTTTATTTTTCTTTAAGAATAGTAGTAGGGTGATTAGATAGGAGTAGGTGTCACGGCTTGGGAGGATGCACATATTCTAACCTTTGATTAAAGCCCTTTATTGCTTCTTTGCTGGAATGGAAAAAAGCACCGTGATTAATACTTGGAGAATAAAGTCTAGATGATGGGACAGACCAAGACTTGGCAGCATTCATTTCCTTTATTTTTGAGAATGAAGAGGTGATTAGATGGGGATAGGGTGTGCACGAGCGTTGAGCTGAAAGAAGTGAAGCCGCTGATTCATTTTTTTTTTATGGAAGCAAATGTGGCACGGTGATTCATTGATTCAAGAAGGAGCTGGAGAAGGGCAATGGTGTCACGTCGCAGTTTTTCCAGCAACACGCTGATTCAAGAAGTGAAATGGTGCACGGGAATTTGAGCTGGAAAGATGCATTTTATATTCTATATATTAAATTGCCTTCAGCATTTTTTTTCTTCATTTCATTTCAAACCGTGCATTTCATTTTTTTTAGCAAATGTTGATGTGTTTATTCGAACTCCCGTGCATTTAAAACTTTATTCCCTCTGACATGTGCAATTAATTTATAAATGGAGTTTTCCAACTTAGGTGTTTACTCATTCCGCTATTCAACTGGATTCGCGTTGAGATTAAAATTTCATTTTACTGCTGCATTGTGTGCATTTGATGTTCTAAGTGTCGAATTTGAATAGCTTGAATTGTGTTTGGATATTTACTTATTGCATTGTTCCTTTTAATGTCTTCTTTTATTTCAATGTTTTCAATTCGGGTTACGGTTTTATTTAATTTCCAGTTCAATTTAATTTTTCCGCATCAAAACAAAACTTCACAAAACCCCCCACTACGTGTTGATCTGAGACTTGAACCAAATTTGGTCCTTGAGAGACGACCTAGGAGTCACTTCCTAGTACTGTACTGCATTCTTTTATGCACAACTTTTGTGGGAGGTGCGACCCTCTCAACAACTACCTTCATCATTGAACGTGCAAATTACTATTATAAAGTTATGTTGTTCGATCTGAAGAACGTTGAGCAACTTATGAGAGACTTATGGATCAAATCTTTCACACCACATTAACAATTGCATGAAATAGTATTAAATGTCATAATTAATTATCATAACTACCTCAAGTGAATCCTTTTTTATACAAACTGTAAAGGATTTTTACCTATCATTGACCAAATTATAATTCAATCACATTTTAATCGCAATTACCAAACTGGTTTATGCTAATTTTTTAATCCTGCTAAATGTTCGTTAGATGAATAACCCAAACGATTAGATTCTTTATAAGACAAGGTAATTTAATGTGTTTTGCCAATTATTTTATTAATTCGGTTTAATAACTTTATGTCAATATTAATCCGATTTGTGTATATTAAAGCAGCTAGAACTGTAATATACATTATTATTATTATTATTATTATTATTATTATTATTATTATTATTATTATTATTATTTAAATTAATAGGTCAACGAGTGACTTGAGAGATAAGGTAGACGGGGAATACTACGCCCTGTTGTTGTATTTTATCTTTTTATCGCATTGACTGCAAGTATGTTGGTTATATTTCCTAGCCATAGGTTCTTAGTTTATATTTTTTAGTTTTATTTTTAAGATGTCTATGTCTATTTTCTGTTCATTTATAACAATTTGTGTTATTTATTTTTAGCTTAAAAATATTTAATTTTAGGTTTATTCTTATTATTGATTATGGTAAATAACTCTTTTTTGTAAAATACTTTTCTGTTAGTCGTGTGTTAAAACTTAAAACAGTGACATGCATAAGTTTTTGGTTTTAGATGAGAGAGTCTCACCATTTGTTCAGAAAGGTAAAATCGAAAAAAAAAATCATAAAATTTAAAGTGATTGATTAATTAGTAACAATATTTATTTATACAAGAATATTTGATAACAATATTCTTAAAGCTAATGGAGTTAAGGATTGTGTGATTTGATTTTGAAGGAAAGGATAATAGGATAGGATGTGGTTTTGCAATTTGCGACCAAATGATGTGATGCACAGTAATACCCACAGTATTGAGTGGCGCGTGGCTTGCACACTCCTTTTAGAAATGGATAATAATAAGCTACATTGTAATTATTGGATGTGTTAGAATAAAAGACCACTAAAGATTCCTTTCACAATGGATAAATTGTCTGACCTTCATTATTAACATCCAATTTAATTTGACAGAATACCAGTAAACATATTCATTTTTATTGAGATGATTATTTCATTTATAAGTTGAGTTTAATAATATTTTAATCCTTACTTAACATGAGTAAAGTATTTTTATAACAAAAAAATCATTTAGAGTAATTTATTTATAAATTATTCCATCGTTATCATGCACCAAATATTTTTTGCTTTCTATTTTTATTGAGTATTTCTGAGAGTATTTATGAATAAAATGTCTCAACAGTTTCAACCCAACACAACACAATAATCGTTACATTAAAATCTTGTTATATATTACTACTTATATTGTTAAGAGTGTTTTTATTTTAATAATGCAAAAAAAAAAATCAAAATTTATTTCATTTTTTTTTCAAATGTAATATATACAAATGCAAAATAGAATAAATAACAATAGGCATGTTACAAAATTACTTAACTAATAAGCACATCTTAAATAATAAGTCATATTATTAATCACATGCGTACCAAATAAACGAATTTAACTAATTGTGTTAACAATTTATTAAAAGGTTATTTTTACCAAAAAAGAGTAAACTACCATGTCTTTAATCTCGTCAATATTTGAAAACCGAGACAATGGATAGTATAATTTAAAGCCAAAATTATTATAAATTTATACATAATATGTTAAATAAAAATTTATCCATTTTTTTATATAAATTAGTAATATCCCAATTATAATTTTAACATAGTAATTTTTTTTCCTAAAAGTATCAACGAGTTATATAAACTATCATCGTTATAATTTAAACACACAGGCCAAGATTATTCATAAAAGAAATAATCTTATTGAATCCAATCCAACTTTTTTTAAACTACAAATGCATTAAATCAATATGATAAGTTTACATTATTATATCATATTATATTCATAGAATAAATAATAAAATACAATAATGATTCTATCTGTATAATATGATATAATTATTATATCATATTACACGAAACAACTTAAAATTTGCAGTCACAATTAGTAGAAGCAGAAAGGCAAGACAAAATAAGGGTTAAATAATGTGAAACAGAAGAATGAGTGGCAGCAGAAGCTGAATGTCATTATCTCATGAAGAAACGAAAGAGAGAGTAAAGAAGAAGAAAAGGAAATGGGAAAAAGCAAAGGAAAGCACCATGTATTCCAACAAACCAATCTTCTGTCATCCATGACGTTTATGTCAGGCCCATAGAGTCTAATCTCACTGGGCCCATAGACTAGTCCCACTGGGCCCACATTTTTTTTCAAAAATCATATTTAAAGGCTTTATAATATTTTTTAAAAAACAACTTTTACCTTTGATTCCAGAACCAGCTACATCATACTACATTAGTAGACTTTGAATTTTAAATTTGGTTCTTTTAACACCGACTTACCTCATGTAAGATTTCACTAGTTAAGTTTGATTTGGTTTTAAAAGTATAGTATATTTGTTATCTAAAAAAAAGTGAACTAGGCTAAGTAGGATAGATAATTTATATAAGTTTGAAAAAAAAAAGTTAAATTATAATAAATAATTAAAGTATTTTAAATTAATCGTTAATTAAAAATATTTAAATCATAATACTAATTTTAGAAATCTTATATTTTATAATTTTTATAAAAAATTATATTCCTTATCAGAAGCCTTCTCTAGAATCCTTTTCCTCGTTTTCCTGACCTCTTACTTTCTCTTTTTCTTTTGACGAATCTCTTCCACCTATTTCATTACATCTGCAATTTCAAAACATTATCTCTCTTGGAGTTGCCCTCAACTTCATCCTCTTCTTTTTTTTAAACAAATATATTTATTTTTTCTTGTTATAAATATAGATGTTGAAAACAAAAACAGAGTATTCTTAAAAGAATTTTCGCTCATCATTATTTTTTTCTCCGTCCATTTTATATTGCATGAGGTTTTTTATTACATTTTTTTATGATAGATGATTTTTGTATAGAAGAGATGTGATAAAATTGAAGTTGTAGGTGGATTTTCAGAAAACTTGTAGTCGATAAATTCCCTTAGAATAGACTGAAAAGTAGGTGATGAAAATGTAACATAGAAGATTTCGTGTTACTAACTTACAATTCTTATTATCATCTGTTGAATATAATTTATAGAAACTTAGGGACTTTGGAAGCATTAGTAATCCATTAATCAATGTTATTATTCCCGTTAATAAATACGTAACGTAACCCTGTTTCAAACGCAACATCCACTCCCCCTCTCTCACACAATTATTATAATCAAAAATATCTTTTCACTTGTGAACTAATTTTAACTTAAAAGGAGTAACTCATATTACGTATAACAAATATTTCGAATATATTAACTGTTGTTATTCTTATTATTATTAATATTGTAACATCCTAAATTAATAGAGATCAACACTGATTTAAAAACATTTTATATTGATATTAAAACATAAATTACATAGTTATCTTATATTATAATATTTCTTCAAGATATGTGTAGAAAGTATTTTAAAATATAATCTTTATAATAATATAATTCTTAACCTCTGCTTTGCTCTTCAATTATATCATTGTCAGGTTCCTCACATAATCCTCTATTTTCATGTATAGATACTATCGTAAAAAAATAACACATTTTCCAAGCAAAAAAAAAAATTTAAAGTTGATTTAAAATTTATAAAATTTAAATAAAAAATATATACTTAACAATTAAATAATATAATATAAAGTTTTCATCAAGTCTACAATTACACTTCAAATATATATCAAATTAATAGACACAACCTCTAAAGAACCGATGTACATATTAATAGCATGAGATCAAACACCTACCATTGTTAGATTGTCACACAACATGTAGATGATTCGCCCAACGAATCGATCACTTGAACAAATTGTATATAAATGCATCAAACACATGAATTTGTATTTACAAATATATTTTGTGGTTCTAAAGAGTATCAAACCCTTATTCAACTCAACCAAATGCAAATTTAACTTATACATATTATTTAATAGAAACCACAAATTTCACCTTACAAATCAAAAAATACAACAAACCTCAAATTTCATATTCGTCAATTTCTCATGACATCAAACCAAAATCAATCAAATTAAAACAATCAATTACAAATTCATTCACAACATACGAACAATAAACCTAAGAGTTTGAAAGAGCACATATTTTACTCTCAAATTCATTGATTCACTCTTCCTCAAATCCTTCTATTCAAGTAAACACATCCTAAAAGAAAAACATATAGATGGATTGCTTATATTATTTATTATAACTTGAATTATAAATTTTTCACGTCTACTGTTTATCTTTTGAGTATAAAAAAGTTAAATAAGAGATATGGAATATATTTAAGTTTCCAGATAAAAATCATTTTTATAGTACGTAAAAATACTTTTTAATTTAGAAAAAGAAGTACTAAATTTAATTTTTAGGTTTTCTAATACATAGTTATTCTAAAAATGTTAGACGTGTTTTTTAGTAATATTTTTCTTTAAAAATAAGTTCAAAGAAAATAGTTAGCTAGTTCCCATCGGTATAGTTCACTAGGTTATTAATTTTGTACATGATTTTCATACACAAAAATTAGAGCTGTCAAAACGGATAACCTGACCCGACCCATCACGGGTTGACCACTTAGTGAGTCAACCCAATCCGGCTCAATTATTAGCGAGTTAAAAAAATTCGAACCTAACCCGACCCACCATGAGTTGGTAGGTTAAATGGGCTGACTCATTGACTCACTTAATTAACTTTTTTTTTTCACCTTCTTCTTCTCATATTCTTATAACATGTTACTTTGATCGATCAAATTGAAATAGTAATAATTGGATCAATTGATATAAAAGAAAATGAAACAAAAGAAATATATTGTTATATATATTCTAAGCTATCAAGCATAAAAATTTACCAATTTAATTTAATGAGACATACACAACCGTTCGACCCAGAAACTACATATAGCCGTTAACAAAAATATATAGCACAAGATAAAACTATCATGCTTGTAGATAGGTCTAAAAAACAAGATAAAACAAATGATATATTCCTGAATTATCCCATCTATAATATTATCCATCTATTAAATTGGAATCCTGAATGGATAAATCCACAATATTATGCTTTCTTGAAGCATTTTTTTTATCTCCATCTATAATATTATCCAATCTATAATCTTAGGGTTTTATTTGCAGATGGATAAAGGTTATACATTTTGAATAA
The DNA here is from genome assembly GCF_016808095.1 of Vigna angularis. Taxonomy (NCBI): domain Eukaryota; kingdom Viridiplantae; phylum Streptophyta; class Magnoliopsida; order Fabales; family Fabaceae; genus Vigna; species Vigna angularis. The sequence continues at coordinate 10,329,818 of NC_068970.1, read as the reverse complement.
TTAATTTGATTTCAATAAAAAAGATAAGATTTGAATAATTAATTTAATTTAATTAAAAAAAATAGGTGGATTAGTGAGCCAACCCGACCCACCACGGATTCAACTAGTGTGAGTTGGATTCTTAGTGAGTCGGGTTAAAATTGACTCGTATCAAAATTTTTGTATTTTTTTCCAACCAAACCGGGCTCAAACCCGTGATGAGCCAGATTAGCTCACGAGTTTCAATCCATTTTGACGGCACTGACCAAAAATAGTTTAATGTTCACGTAAAAGTAACGTGAAAATAAAATTTCTATATTTTGTAGAAGATAAGATATTTTTCCGGTCTAAGTTTCTAGAAATGTTTAACTCGAAGGTGAGAATAATTATTTTTGATACAAAGTGGGTATAAAGTCATTAAACTTGTTCGTACAGATAACTTTGTTGAAATTAATTTAAAATGGATGTTTCATAGATCAAGCTTCGCGTGATAAATTGAAGAAAATTGTAAAAGGCTGAGTAGAATGCGTAGGCTATTTCCATTTTCTAGCTCACGAATCATTTTCACTCCTCAAATCAAGTGACAAGAGATGGATAGTTTTTCTCTTTCTTTTTTTTTTGTTAAACTAAAAATAATATATGTGCGATTTGTCGTAACATTTTTAATAAAAAATCACTTTTAGAAAAACATATATCATTTTTAAAAGTCGTTTTTCCATAAATTTATATTCAAATAAAACCATTTCGAATATTTCTTTTTATGATAGTTACTTTTACAATATCTTTTATTATAAACAAATATTTTTTGAATTAATATTTTATAAATTGTTACCTCTATTACTATATATATAAAGAGAATACATGGTTCCTTATAACTACATATACCTTTTGTTTTTAATTTTTTTTAATTTTAATTAATATTTTTAAAATTTAAATAATTATCTATAACAATATATAAATTTTATTAAATATAATTTAATAAATATAAATTTACTTTATATATTAACTTAATAATATTATAATATTATCATTACTAATATAATATTGTAAATATTTTAAAAATACATGATAACGACTATCTTTACCTTTAATTATAATAAAATAAATATTTATTGTTTAAATATAATATAGGTATTTGTTTAATAAGATAGTATTATTTTTATTTTTTTAAAACTATATTTATATTTTGAAATAGAGCCACAGACAAATAACCCTACAATGTCTTAAGGGCGAATGAGTTGTCTAATACGGTCAATGGGCCAAAACAAACTTATTATAATATATCTAGTAGCTGAAAAAAATCCTAATTTAAAAATTTTAAATTAATGTGTTAAAAATATTTCATAATTTATATTTCATTATATAAATATAATTTATATTTTTAAAAATATTATATAATTATAATTTTATATTTTTTTAAAATATTAATTTTTTATTAAACCTTTTGGTATTTATATTTATTTTTAAAAAATATATTTATTTTCTAATTTAAACAAATAGTTTGACTTAAATAACTTGATATGACTAGTATTAGTCTAATTTAATTTTTTATTTGTTTACATTCTTTTATAAATTTCATTGTTCTTAATTTTAATATAATATTTATAATATTAGTGTTTATAAATTGATAAATAATAATTAAAATTAATTAAGTAAATAAAAGTAGTATGATAGCTATATAAAGGAGCTATGGTTTTAAAAGCAACCTCAGAAACGAGTTGTCATTCTTCACAGAACTATAAGTTTCTCGTATTCCCAGTTTTCTGCGAAAACAGGCTGAAATACAGATAAGTGTAGAGAAAAAGACGGGTTATGATTAATTAATTCCTTAAAAAAGTTAAAAATGTAATTTATAGTTATGTTGTGTCACATTAGTGTGAAAAAAAGTTCACTTTAAATTTTATTTCAATAAACAGAATTCTAAAATTTTTTAGACTGTCCACTCTTTTATACCTTTTAGTTTAAATATAACTATTATAATCATCAATATTTATATTTTCCGTAGAAAAAGTAATGTATTCATTGTGAAGCTTAAATTATTTGTTGTATAAAAAATGAAAAATAAAAACATTGGTGATTTTGAAGGGCGAAAACATGGAAGTGTTGCAAACCTTTTTCAAAATTACTGAAATGGACAATTTCAAGAAAATTATGAAAACGAGGGACAAGTGGTACCTGCTTAATACTATTTATTTGCGAAAATTTATACCGACATAAATTTTTGCTCAATTTATATTACAATATATTAAAATAGTGTTAAATTGACACGATTTTTCACAATAAAATTTATTAAATTGATACGATTTTTTTATAATAAAATTGTAACAAACTAACACATGTTTCTTTGGTCAATTAGCATCAAGTTCAGAGGGAAAGCTCCCCATATATCCTTGATAAAAAAAAAAAAAAACCTGTATTCCTTTTGGTTATGAACTCTACCCTTATTACTATTTGCAATGGATGTTTCTTATGCTAGGTGTTCATCATTCGGTACTTCAGTTTCAAGTTTGATAAGTTGATGACATTATACAAAAAATGCAAGCATAATGAATTAAAGTGATAAACAATAATAAGATGTGTCAGGACTAATATCCTTGGCTACCTGGAGGAGGTATTCTACGTTGATATCATCAGGGTAGTGTTGTAAAAGTTTTAAATTGGCCACAAAATCACCACTTAGAAGTTTGCTTTTCACGCAAAGTAGCATTGCACAACAGATTCGAAGAAGCATATCCTGCAAAATGATATTAGCCAAGTAAATTATTACGACGCAGCCAAACATAATTTTCACCTCGGTCACTAATTTATTGGACTTAAACTAACTTAGTTAAGAAAAACAAAAGTTTTTTTTTATGAGCTTTCAGCATATTGTATAATTTAAAATAATGCAACTCTTTTATAATAGGTTTTTAGGAAGAGACAGAAATATTGTACTTCTAAGTGTCTTTTGGTGAGAAAAAAAATATCAAGAGAGAGAATGAAGAATAAAAAATTAGCAACTAGAATATCTTGTATATAAGGAAAGAGAAGTTTTATTTCCGCATATCTTATATTGAGTTCCTTATGTTTTTCAGTAAATACTAATTGAATTTTTTTGTGTTGTTATTCAAAGAGAATTTTTTAGTTGATTTTTGGAATCTTCAAAAAGAAATTGTGGTGTCATATTAAGGTCCTGTGAATTTCTTTTTCATATCAAGGTTTTCTATGTTAAGTGGTATATGTTGATTTTTCTTTTATTTATTTTGTGCATTCCGATGTTTTACATATTTATATAGAGAAGAATTAATCCGAGTTTTACTTCGATTAAGTTGTTTTTTTTATCTTAATCAACCCTAATATTGGAAATTGAGTACTAATTTTATCCTGAAAGATTGCTGATTAGTTTGGTTGAAAGAGAGATACCTGAACACCGAAAGGGTTACTAAGTAGTGTATCCCATATTCTCAAGATAGACTCAAATTTGAACTCTTGTGTGAGTAGCAATGTAATCCACCGGAATGCATAGAATTGTGGTTTAACCTGTTCATGAGGTTCAGAGACATCAATTTAAACAGATTGGAGCTGTACAAGTTGTGGATTGTCGAAGTGAAAAAGTTTAAAGGTTCTCTACCTTCGTTGTAAATTCAAGATGACGCCATAATTGCTCATCATTTACTTTTAGTAAATCGGACAAGCGAGAAAGAGTAGCAAGGATGCCATTTGAACTATTATCAAATTGTTCGCAGAAATGATCCACTGAGTCGCCCAAGATTCGAACAAAACAGGAAAAACTATCTGCTTCTACATGTTCCTAATAGAAAGTGTATAAAAGATAAAACAACAGTTCATTTGCGTGGCAGAATATCTTCAAGAACATAAATATGCTGGATGATGCGAGAGGATAACAATTGTTATACAACATCATGAAAATTTAATGGCTATGTCTAATAAATAACCCATCTATTAGATTATATAATTTATGGTTGTTCAGTGTAATAGATATTTGTCAACATAAAGGAGTTGGTTGGTGTTGGTTCATGTCTAAAACAGAAAGAAATTAAACACCAAATTGTCTGGCAGTAAAGTTTTCAGGCTTCTGCACTGGATGATGAAAACAGAAGAAGCCTTTGTAGCATCTCAAGCAATTATGAAAGTAAGATATAACACTCAAATTTAAATTTCCAAAACACAAGTAATCCTCCAACCATTAAGTTTGGTTTCCTGTCGAATGCATGTGCACGTTCTATGTCATCATATGCACCATGCATGTACCCTAGCCAAAGAAAAGCAACGCGAACTGTCACAAATCACATAATACAGTTATTCCAGGAAAATGCTTACAGCATTTTGCTTGTCAGAGTCAGTACTAAAGACATAGTATATTGGTGCCAAGACCTCGTTCATGCCTTGTACATAACGGATCTCAGGATTTAACTTTGCAAAAAGGAGAAGGATACTCTTCATCGCTTCCTATTGTCAAAGTATCAACAAAAACTTGAGTCAAAGCCCCTATATAATCTATCAGTCTACGCTGAAAACTGGAAAAATAATTGAGGATTGTTAAATAAATGTCTAAGCTAAAACTTAAACACCAAATTAACAGTAAACCTGTAGACTTTTTTGGGGGATGCAGTTAATTACCCTATTTTTGCAACTAAATGAAGACTCCCCTGAGAAGAATGGCAAATCCGGATGTGTACGCTGTAGATCTCGATCTATCTGTTCTACTATCTCTGTATACTAGAAGAAGGACAGATAGTGATAAGTATAAACTTTATCATCCTGAAGGGATTCAGTCAATAGTAACTTCGTCATCTGAGGAAAAGCTTACTTGAAAATATTGACTCCAAGGGCTAGCTGTACCGAGGCTCAAAGGGTGATCTTCATGAGAAATTTCATGTCGCCTAAGGGGGCCATCAGCATCATTCTCCTCGTTTCGCTTAGTCGAACTTTCCTCATACTCTTTCCACATATGTTCTGACTGTCTTAAATTTAACAACACTATCAGCGAAAACTCAAAAGCAAGAGTTAAAGTAGAAATCACACCAGATATAGCCAAGTAATTGTTTCAGATAAATATAACTCCTAACGAGAAAACGTATGAATCAGCAGTATTACCGGATTCTGGAGAAGGTCCTCTTTCAAATTAGCATATTTTTGTCTGTTCTCTTTTAGTTGTTCGTCCCACAGATCACGAGATGAAGGTAAGTAACCCAATAGTAGCTGGTAGTTGAAATCATAACGGACAATCAACTGCTTGTACGCATAACAATCTAATAATTTTATACCAATGCAAATGGAATATTAATCTAGTATCTTCTTCAATTGGCTGGAAAGTCATAACATAAGATGTATTATATTCCTCACTATAGTAAGTTTTGTAACCATTAAGCTCTACTTTCTGTCATGTCGATTTGGTGTGATATGACTGATAGATAATCAATATCTCGTATATATGTGACAGGAGTTTAATTTTCTAGTCCTTGAAGAGAAGATTCCAATCCCTATGGATGATTATTTCTAGTTTTTGAATTCGTCTCTAGATTCAAAAACACCAAACAAGAGGTGTTTTGTAATCTCATACCGACGTGATGGAATAATTACCTGTTATGAAATATTTATGTTTAAAATTTAGAGTAAAAATGTTTTCATTTATAAAGCAGTTTCTAAAAGATAAATCTATCCATATTCATTTAACATTCTTAATTCCTTTGACCAGGTCTTTATTCTTTACATGTTATAAAATTTTTATTTTTTTCTTTTTGTTGCATGTTGAGGCTTTGAGGAGGCTGTACGATTTGGCTTCTGTTATGTATGCCGCTCTTTGTTAAGAAAAAGATATACAGATACACGTACAGAAACAAGGACAAAAACACTTCAATGTTGTACCTAATTTGTTGCTATTGAAAAATATTTTAGAGCATTTTTTTGTTCATTGTTTTGTGAAAGGAGCTCGTCATATTTAAAATACCTACACAATGGGAGTGTTTTCCTCCTCGAATAAACACTTTGCACTTTGATCCAAACTTCTCTACACTTTCATCAGTTATATTTTATCTTTCTTTTGATACATTATCATGAACATTATTTGTATTTTAATGCTACGTGAAATACCATTTACCTGTGTCAGCAGATCTAGATTTCTATTTTTTGTCTAACATTACCTTCCAAGCTGTAGCACGCAAACCTCCTCCATCAGGAATACCAGCACTGGCAATTCTTTGCAACTTTTCCAAATTAATCTCCCTTTGAGAAAGCTGGATAAAGAAAGGGGGGTAAATGAAGGCACAATAAAGGGCACAAATTAAAGAAAATCCAAACCATTTCCACTTTTCTTTTCCAATCAGGACCAACCTCGTATTCCAGATCCGATCTTTTCTCCTCGTCCGAAATGGATTTCCACACCGAAACCGGATTCGGTCTCTGCCGAATTATTTTGTCCTTGTCGTCATCATCCATGGCTTCGTCACCGTCGTCACTTTCTCTGTGAAACCCTAACTCCCCGGGTTGAATCGGCTCGAGCTCCTCCCCGGACTCGAGTTCGAATTCTAATACTTTGATTTCGTTTCCTTTTTCGTCGAATCCAGCAACCAATCTTCCAAGCCGATCGGGAAAGAGCATCCGAACCTTGTCCGGAGCTGGAAGTTTGAGCTTGCCTTTGAGCATGGCGGGTGAGTTAAGACCAAGTTTACAGAGAGTACTCGACCGAATCGAAACAGTGGTAGGAAGTGCAGTTTGCAAGCGAGAGAGATGAAGAATGGGTTCTTCTTCTCCATGACTCGGATCTCAAACTCAGTTAGTTACTCCGAAGAAGAATGGTAGTTGTGGGAGCACATAAGTTTGAATAGCAAGTAGGCGCGCGCCACACAGTGTTTAGAATTGTGGTGGGTGAGAGAGGTCCCAGTCTCCTAGAATTTAGAATTGTGGAATGGGCCTAATGACAAACGTTTGGGCTTGGACCATTTTGGGCTTTGCATAAAGTCTAGACAGTTGCTCCCTCTACCACTGAACGCTCTCTGCACCACCCCATACCTATTTTGTCTTTGTTCTAAAACGGATGTCAACATCCGCTTCACCTTCTACGGATGTTAACATTCGTTTACATATTTTATATTTTGCTTTATTATTTTTATTTTAAAAAAAAAAAATCTTCTAGCACATCTGTTTTAATAAATTTTTTTAAAATATTTTGATTAATATTTAAAAAATAATACATAAATTAAATTAATAATAATTATTTTATTAAATAAAACAAAATTAATTTATAAATACCTAAGTAATAATTTTAAAAAAATTAAATAATATTTATATATTAATTTAAAATATAATAAATTAAAAAATAAAAAGTTAAAAAAAAACTATAACGGATGTCGTCACATCCGTGGCACATCTGTTTTAATAAATTTTTTAAATAATATTTTGAATGATACATAAATTAAATTAATAATTATTATTTTATTAAATAAAATAAAATTAATTTATAAATAATTAAGTAATAATTTAAAAAAAAATATTTATATATTAATTTAAAATATAATAAATTAAAAAAATAAAAACTAAAAAAGTAAAAAGCACATTCGTTTTAATAAATGTTTTAAAAATATTTTATTATTATTTAAATAATAATACATAAATTAAATTAATAATAATTATTTGATTAAATAAAATAAAATTAATTTATAAATAATTACATAATAATTTTAAAAAAATTAAATAATATTTATATATTAATTTAAAATATTATAAATTAGAAAACAAAAAGCTAAAAAGAAACAGCAACGGATGTCGTCACATCCACATCCGTTTTAATAAAAATTTTAAAAATATTTTAATTATTATTTAAATAATAATACATAAATTAAATTAATAATAATTATTTTATTAAATTAACTTATAAATAATTATTTAATAATTTTAAAAAAATTAAATAATATTTATATATTAATTTAAAATACAATAAATTAAAATACTAAAAACTAAAAAAAAAAAAAAAAAAACTCAACGGATGTCGCACATCCGTTGAAGAATTTTTTCTTCAACGGATGTCGACATCTGTTTAAGAAAAGAGGTGGGGTGTAGGATATTTTAAAATATAAAGGATAGTTTTGTAATTTAAAAAAAAATGTGATGGTGCAGGAAGCAATGTGGAGTGGTGTAGGGAATAACCCTCTAGAGTCTAACGTTGTTGGATGGAGAGTTGCTTCCTCCATCACCCCAAGTGTTTCTTATACCTTCCCATTATTTTTTTATTCCAAAAATACCCTAGTACACATATTCTAACCCCATAAACCCTCTTTGACCTTAGCAGCAACCAAAGCAAATTGCAATTGCAACTTCTGCGATCTCTGTCTTTGTTTCGATGCTAAAAGACGCATGTGATATCTCTTTTCTCTTTTTTTGTTATTTTTTTTTCAAATTTTGTTCACTTAATCTTTTTCATTGAAATTTTATGTCAATAATTATGGCCCTTCAGTCTTTCTTTCTCGCGAGTCACTTTCTTTCTTTTTGGATAGATTAAGTTTGAACGGTATCTTGTCTGGATACTGAGAAAATTGTGGAAATTTTGAATTTCTTATTCTCTTTATTTTTGTCTTTCTTTTTCTAGTCTAGGGCATAAATTCATTGAACCCAGAAACAAAGATTCAATCTTTTTCATTTTCTTGTTATTATTTTTTGTTGGTTGTTCATGGGCACTTCTTTGTACCACTAAATTGAATTCACTGAAGAACTGAGAGAGAGGGAGAGGGAGGGCAGTAAAATGGCATATGCACGGGGTTTTGCTCCCAATTTCAAGTTGGGTTTTGTGTTTTTTTCTTGTTCGCTATCACAACAAAAATAGCCTTTGATGTTTCTTGCAACACACTGTGGATTGTCCCTCAAATTCTATGATGGGGTGTGTGCCAGATCCTTTAAGTTCCAAAATCCCTCCATTTTTGCTGCAAAGCACGGTTCAGTGAGAGGGTCTTGGGACTGTGAAGTCGATGGAATTGGACCAGTTTGTAACCAGCGATGATGAAAGGATGAATTGGGAGAAGGGTTCTTCAACGTATGTCGATATCTATATACGAATGTCGATATCTGTACAGATGTCGATATCCATATACGGATGTCGATATTCGTTTAAGAATTCAACGCATATTCACGTCCGTTTAAATATTAATGAAAGGTAAAAGATGAATAAAAGGGTGTAGGGAGTGGTGGTGTATGTTATAAGTGAGTAAATAGCATTGAGATTATGTTTTTACATTGATTGTAAGAAAAGTATGGATAAGCAGCAAGCTCGTTTTTTACCTTGGTTTCACTTAAAGGGTCCAACTAATACATTTATTAAAGTAGTACTTGAATTATACATACATAGCGAGAGACGACATAGTAGTATGTGAGTTATGTATGTTTTTGCTTATTTTGGTGTATAAGCAATTTATTGACTCTTGAAGAAAAGTCGCCTGTGGCCCTTCTATATTTATATAAACTTAATGACATAGCACGCCTTTAAAAGCCCGTATCCAACTGCACTAAAGTATCAAATTAAATCTTATCATGGCATGCCATTAAACAACTTCATCATCATCGGAGCAAACTCACAATAATTCACACCATTTCCACTTCTCATTAAACAACTCCACAGATTATATTTTTTTTCTTTTTTTCAACAATGTTTAAAATCTTAAATTATTTATAATATAAGACAAAACATATAAATGAATTTTTACTTTATTTTATTTTATTAGTTAATTTTATAAATTTGAGTTAAATTTAATATTTTTTATTTGAGATAATTTTATAATCATTTAAAAGTTTATCTTAACACAAGTCTATTGTGTTATTTATTATCATATTATTATCGAGTTATTATAAATATTTAATTCCATGTTTTACATGATTTAATGTGAGTAATTGTGATAAAAATCATATATTAATTAAAAATTTATAATAAATATATAAATAAATATAAAAACTCATTTTATTAATGAATTTTATAAGATTGAGTGAGTTTAAAGTTTTTTTTTTAAGTAAAATAGTCCAAACATCGATCCGGTTGCAGGGGAGTGTGTCACACCGTGAATTGAAATCATTTTCCTATTCTTTACTCTATATCTTGCCAGACCTAGCTATTTTATTATAATTATAAATTTAATTACATTTTGAGTTTTTAATTATTTATTTACATATTTCAAGTTTTTTTTGTTACCTTTCATTTCCAAAAATAGTATAGTAATTAGGTTAATGCCTTTTTTTATGCATCATAACTTGCAAACTGAAACGCTAAATTCTAATAAGATAGCCATTAGCAGGTGATAATTTAGGTGCACAAAAGTCGGAATCTTAAAAAGTATCTTTTGACAAGTCCATCTGTACAAAAATTTCCTTTTCAAAATACACGTTGGAAGTAAATAGTCAATTTTGTGCCACCAATTATTGATTTAGGTTTTAAGAGAAGCATTGACATTAAAAAATCACATTCAAGTTTACTAAAATTCGAGGAATGAAACTAAATACAGGTATGCAAGCACATATCAAGGAAATGTATCGACCTTTGTTAGTTATTTCTAGGTATATATTTTTAAAACGTAAGTATCAAAATAGGTGTAATGGCCTTTTTCTTTTAACCAATGAGTTGTTACTTTGAATGATACTTATATCGGTTTGTTTAAATAAAGTCTCTAGTTCAACTATGATAAATAAATAAATAAAAATATTATTAAAAAACATATTTCACTTTAAACATTAAACATGAATGAATTAAGTTAATCCAAAATTAAAGATTATTTTAATTTGACTCAATATATGCTCATTATTATATTTATTTGTTTAATTAGCAAGAAGTTGTGAATTTTATAGTTAAGTTTAATTATTTAAATCTGCAGTGTTACAGTTTAGGTCTGATCTTATCAGTTTATTAATTTTCATTTGGTTGATATCCTATTCATTCTATGTTAATGTATATTTTATGAGTGAATTATAATATTGTTATTAAGATATTTAAAATTACTATTAAAAAAGTATCTCTATTAATTAATACAATAAATTTGGACGCTAAATAAAAAATATTTATGTAGAAATAATTATTAAATATTAGGTTAAATAGGATACAGAAGAAAGAAGAAAAGACACATTTAATGTTCACGGCTTAAGTTTTCGATCCTTTTAGTTAAAACAAAATCACTCAAATTCAATTGTTTATACTTTTTAACAACTTGAAAAAAATCATTCATTTCATGTGTAATCACTGTAGTGGTTAATTTTGTATGTTCGTAAAACATTTTTCATTCCAACAATATTTTTAATGTGTTTTTTTTTTTTTTAATGATATGCAATGAAATACGGAATAAAGTGATGTGTGATGTAAATGCTTATAGAGCATGATACAGTGATACTCAATTGGCTGCTCAAAATGGTAAATGTTATAGCAACAGTTCATCCATGAATCCGTGAGCATTTTGAACCCTTAATCAAAAGCCAGAAAACGACATCGTTTTTAGAGCCGTCAAAGTACACTTCATGCTATATCTTGTATTAAGTATTTTCAAAGAATGAACCATAAAAATTGGTGGAGGGACGAAAAATTAACTTGCATTAAGCAAATTTAATAATAATTAATTTCTTTGCGTTGGGACATACTCAAATGCAGAGTCTTTTAAAACACAAGTATTTGAAAAAGTAATTTAGGAAATCAAGATAAAGTAAATAAATACATTTTTTATTCCTAGGTAGAGTCGATAGGTCTCTTGTGGAAATCAATTGTATAGTACTTTATATTTTATATCTTTGTACTCTAATGCTAAAGTATTAGTTCGTCTCAGAATACTTATCAAAAGTGTTTAAAGGAATTTAGGTCCAATTATATGGATAATAAACATTGCAATAAAAGAGTAGTTTTAAATTTTGCTTCACTGGATTTTGTGATATAGTAAGAGTATGAGGGGCAAAAAATAAAAAAAAAAACGAAAGAACTAGATCAACAAACAGTGATTTGGTAGACTAAAATACTCGAGGGTGCAATTTTTATTTTTTTAACTAAAATATTTATTTCAGGGGCTTCCCTTGCAAAGATGCCCCTACATAGTCTATGTGCAACATTTATCCACTTCAAACCTCTTTAGGAAAATGTTATAGTTTTCATAATTTAATTTTTCATCCAAATAAACATTATTCACTCACTTCAATTTTATTCTTTACTGAAATACGTAAATTTTGTTATAATGTCATGTGGTAGGCCACTGTTTTCATTACATTAACTCCACGAGCTAAAAAGAGGTAAAAATGGCACGCCATATGCTTTGGTTACTCTGAAATGGAATGATTTTAATAATAACCATGTTTATGAATTTACTAATCAACCCAAAACAGCTTTATTTCAACGACAATTTTTGAAATTAATTTGTATTTCTTGTACGTAACGAAAGATAATCCCGTTAAAATTGGTGTAAGATTATCACACATAGCAGCATAATTGGCCTCCACGCATTGATTACTTAACCCCCAAAACTTTTCAATCTCAACCCACACCTTACGTAGACACATTTATGGCAGTAGTTTTTTCTTTAATGCAATTGGCGCATTTGTCCCTTCACTTCTTCAAACAATGTTAATAGAGTAGCGTTCTTTTTATAAAATGGATCAAGTACATGAGTTGGAGCATGCTTAAAACGTTGCATAAATTTAAACATTTCATATAAAAACTCACTCAATTACTAAAATTATTAAAATAAATATTTTAACTTATTTTTTAATTTCATCTATTAAACTTTACTAACTTTCTCTCTAATGTCTCTCTCTACATATTAAAGAAAGTGAGCATTATATAAAGCATTGTCATGTCGTGTATGTAATAATTTCATTAAACAATAATGCTTGATTTGAAAGGATCCTTACAATTAGCCTTGATTTATTTGTTCGTTAATATTATTTTTTCTTTCTGTTAAAAGAAATTTATTTTGAGAATAAAATAAGAAAATAGGCTAATAATAATAAATGAATGATACGAAAATACAAAATATTAGAAGGTTCACATGTGTGTATTTAATTCATAATTACACTAGATCACGTCCATTCCCATAAAGTGATGTGTTCATAATAGATATCATCATATAAGCCGCACTCTTCATTTTCTTTACTGTGTTTAATTATGTAGTATTAGGGATGCAAGTGATGTAGCATTCAAATTAGTGTAACTTTTAATTAACTCAATTAAATTGTTGAGTTAGACTGAATTTGTCGTTTCCATTCAACAATTTAATTCAATCTAGCTCAATTATAATTTAGTTAAATTAGTTCAAACAATATTACGTGTAATACAAACATAAACTGTGATCTATTGAAATAACAAGAAATTGAAAACAATAATAATAACTTTATATTGTAATTTACCAATAAAAATATTATATTTAGTATAAAAATTTACTAATACCATTTATAAAATACTATTTATATTATTAAGGCTGAACTATTTAGTCTTTCACCATAATATAAGAATATTAAAGCATTTTTTTATTATTTTTTTTAATACAATACACTAGACTAATTTTAGTCATAAAAATATCTTTAGAGACTAATTTCCTAATTAAAGATCAATTTAGAGACCAATTACTTTAATAATGAAAACCTTAATAATAAATATTAGTGACCAATTCAAAAATCAATTTATAATAAAAATTATTTTAGTTACCAACTTAAAAATCAATTATAATTTTTTGAACCTATTTTAATTGTTAATAATTTTTAATTTATAATTTGAAATTTAAATTGATCATTATAATAATTAATTATTTTTTGTCACTGAAATTGGTTTTTATTTAAGAATTTTCTTAGTGCTATTATACTTTATTATGATATATGATGTTAAAAACATTTACATATTCATATACATGTCTGATGCTAATACTAATAGAAACATATTTCAACAAAATCAAACGATATGTTGACATAGTTAATAAAAAAATTGTTGTAACAGAATTAACCTTATTTTTATTAATAAAATCAATCAGTAATGATAATCACGTATTGAATTTAATTGATTATTTAAAAACAAAATTCAAAACACAAGTTTCAAATGATTAAACTGATTATATTTCAAAAGTGCTAGCACGGACTCTATTTATGCAATATATGAACATAATATATCTAAAACAATATGAACTATTTATATTTATGATTTAATTGAATTTGATTGATGGGATTTGAAATGAATAAATATGAAATTGAATCGAGTATAGTAAAATAAATGAAAGTGATTGTGAATTGAATTGGACAGAGTGGTGATTGGATGCAACCTTGTTCCAGGAGTGGGTGGTATTAGGAAGATGATGGAATTAGATTGGTGAAGCATAAGGGGATGAATGGCTACAACGTTGGATCGGTTTTCCATATGTGTTGTGTGGTAGCATAGGCCCGTGACCACCTGCACCCGACCCAAGTTCACCACCACTCATCACTCCCCAATAATAGCAACACCTTCTGTCGTCACTCTTTACGCTCTTACTTCCTCCACGTCTCCTTTATGCTTTTCTTTTCTAGCTAATTCATGCACAGTACAATACCCCCTATCAACCTTTTCATAAACTCTTCAAAAATAAAACCCACATTTATAACACAATTATACAAAAGCTGTGATCTTACAGATTCAATTTATTTCGAATTACCAAAGGTGCATTTTGATTTACATAACTCCAGTGAATGTCACCTTTAACACTTGGGTTAACTGCGTACTGTTTAGGCCGCAAGTACAGTGTGCACACACCATGTGCCATAGAAAGAGAAAACATGAAGAAATTAAGTAGCTAGTCCAGCGACTTCACGAGTCACAACCAAGTCAAGCACAAACATTTATTGAAGGGTGACTGCTTGAGGAAAAGATTTAGGTAAAGATGTTTAATTGTTGTACTAGAGCGGTTTAGTTAGCCGACACCAGTGTGCCTTTCTTTTCGTTGAAAACTTGCTTCTCTCCACTCCTTTTCTCCCTTTATATCTACTGCCATTCTGTTCCTTCTGTACTTCGCCATCACTCTTTCTCACTCCCACCATCATACCCCTGAACCCCAACAACACCATCATGGTACAAACAAAGAAGTTCAGAGGTGTCAGGCAGCGCCATTGGGGTTCTTGGGTATCCGAAATTCGCCACCCGCTTCTGTAAGTTCATTCCATTATTCCTCCAGTACATTTTTTTTTTCCACAAAACCCCTAAATCTTAACCTTCATTCGCTAACAAAACACTGCTCTCTTTTATTTTTCTTCATCAAACAGTAAGAGAAGGGTGTGGCTGGGGACATTTGAAACGGCAGAAGAAGCTGCTCGAGCCTATGATCAAGCTGCTATTCTTATGAGTGGGAGAAATGCTAAAACAAATTTCCCAATAACTCAAACCCCTGAAGGTGATCCAAAGAGCATTACCAGTGAGGACACCCCCTCCTCCACCTCCAAGGATCTGGAGGAAATCCTGCATGCAAAGCTTCGAAAATGTGGTAAGGTGCCTTCACCTTCTATGACCTGCTTGAGGCTTGACACAGAGAACTCCCACATCGGAGTGTGGCAAAAGCGTGCCGGGAGACGTTCGGATTCAAATTGGGTCATGACGGTTCAGCTGGGAAAGAAGAGTACCGACAATGAGACTCATCAAGCTGATAGTAGCACTTCTCTTTCTCTACCTTCTTCCGATCACCACCACCACCACCGTGAGTCTCCATCGGGTGTGACAGGTCATCATCAACATGAAGAAGTGGTGAGAGGAGAGATTGATGAAGAAGAGAGAATCGCCCTTCAGATGATAGAGGAACTCCTCAACGACAGAAACTGCCCTAGTCCTTCATTCAGCAACTTTCAAGAAAGGGATGGTGGTGATGATGACACCTTTTTTCTTTAAGCATCTTTCCCCCACGGTGTTAAGGTATCACATGCATGTTTGGTCTTCATCTTCAACGAGGCTTGTCATTATTTGGGAAAAAAATGAAAACAAAAGTGGTATAGTTATAGGCTATATATAACGCATATCATATCTATCATAATTTATATCATATCTATTTTCATGTGTCATATTTATTATAAGTGTAGATATATATATATAGATATATATACACACATATTCATATATTCATATACATGCATGCATAGAGAAATATAGACATAAGAAAATAAAACAAATATGTATACTGAATTAATATTTTCAGAGTGCATATATATATAAAGCGCTCCATCGTCTGCTGCTTGTTTGAAATGTTCATTATTTATTTACCATATAATAATAAATATCTTTTTAGTTCTCCTTATCTTAGCTTTGCTTGATTATCATCTCATAATTTCCAAGCTTAATTTTTGGTTCTCCTGACTCCAATAATAATCATTTAATCTTGAATATGTAATTTTCTTAATAATTTTTTAAAATGCAATGCATTTTTTAAGAGTAGATATATGGTGTAAGCAAAACTGATACTTTTGCTTTCCATTTTTTGATGTTTAATTTTGTTATTCTAATTTTAATTTCATTCTCAATTAATCTTTTAAATTAATGTTGAACTAATTACATTTTGAAAGTTATCTAAGTAATTTTTTTTTAGTATTATTAATTTATTAAAATTAAACCTTTTAATTTTTATTTCATTCTCAATTAATCTTTTAAATGTTGAACTAATTACATTTTGAAAGTTATCTAAGTAACTGCTAGTATACATTTTTTTAGTATTATTAATTTATTAAAATTAAACACCTTTAAATCAATCAATACATTTTAAATCTTATTTTTGTTGGCGGGCTAACTAAGGAATTAGCTTTACTTGGGATATATTTCACAAAATTTAACTTAAAACTTAAGCGAAGAGTTGAACATTTACAAGTTTTTTGGTTGAATTGAAAAAATATTTGATAAAATTAACTAATAAATTAAATGATATACACACACACACGCCACTTTATATATTTAATTAATATCCTTTATCTATATCACGTCACAACTATATATATGTGCAAGCAAACAAACCTCAACAGTCAACAGGTGTTCTCACAAATTAAAGTTCAAGCGATGATATATGTGTGATAACTGCCAAAATTTATGCTCTTTCTTTATAACTGGTTTTTATTAATCTTTTATTCAATATTTTAATTAAATAACTTAATTTAATATTTTATTATCATTTGAAGCAAAGTAAAAAGTGAGTTGTGAAGATAATTTTTTCATTTAGAACGTCATCACCATATATGAAAATGATAATAGAAAGAAACTTAGGCGTACTATACAAATTTATTTCATGATTGATAATTTGTCAAAGTCAGATTAAGAATTAAGAATGGCAAAAAAAATTAATTAAAAGTTTAGTAAAGTTGCATTATTATTTTGAATTTTAATTTACTTATAAAATATTCAAGTATTTTTGTATATTATGATAAATTTCAAAATTTGACATTTATTCTTCTTAATTAGATATCGATATATCTATGAACAATATATTTAAATTATCTTATAAGAAAAAAAAATGATTTTAGCTTCTTCTTTTTTATATTTCCTTATAACTTATAGGAATAGCTTCCATTTTGTCACTTCTTATTCATTGTGACAACCAGTAAAGGAAACCAAATTTGCATCCGTCTTTATCTTAGAAAAGAAATTGACATTTTATTTCAGTTAAATTAATAAACGAGGTTGAAACCTTTTTATATTAATTATAATTTTGATCGTTAAAAAAATATAGTTTTTTTTTTATATTAGTTCAAATTCCTGATATAAAAATATAAATAATATATCGATTTCATGATCGAGTTAGAATTCATAAAATAACTTATGTGAAAAGCTTTTATGAGAGTAGTTTTGTTTTGTATATACTTTCTTTGCTATTAAAAAAATAATGAAATTAAATTGGTTTATACCTTTTATATTCTAATAACAGTTTTTATACTTTCTAATACCTTTTACATTATCCTTGATTTTTTTATATATACTCATGTGAATTTTTTTAAAGCCATAATAAGTGGGTCAATGGAGACTGCTTAATTTTAATATAATTTTTTTTTTGTAATATATTTAGTATGAGTATTGATTATTAATTAGCCTATACTTTTGTTGTTTTTAATCCAAATTTAATTCATATTATTTTATATTGGAATGAGACTATAAATGCTATAATGTCTAAATATAATATAAAATATTTGACTTAAATATGTTTATTTTTTTCTCTTATACTACTTTTGTTTCGTCCAAGTCTGAGATTTTTACACATAAATTAGTGATAATAATAAATATGTATTTTTTAATACACTTTTACTAAAATAACCTTATTTTCTAATCAAATGCATTATTTTTACTCTAATGATTAATTAATTAATTATTGAGGTCATGATAACAAATTAAATAATAAAAATAATAATGTATTGTAAACTGAGACTATAAATTAATTATAATATGAATAACGAACGTTGGCATGTAGAAAATTTGGGACAGAAGTAGTAATGAATGACTTAATTTGTATTTTTTTTACCTCAAAAATAGCCTTTAAATAACTTTATTTCACTTCTTAAACTGTATCCAAACAAAAATTGAAATAATTTTTATATGAATTTTGTTTAAGAAAAATCAATTTGAAATCAAATTCCAGTGGATTCTTAGAGACAGAAAAACATATTTGAGCCTCAAAATATTTATATTTTGTATTTTTTTCCCTTCATTTACTTTATTTAACTATGTATTAGTACGTTGTTATTTAAAAAAGTTTTCTAACAAAAAATAAATTCATCTTTCATTTACTAAAAAGACCTAAATTCTTTCAATTTCTCTCTTTTTCTTCTTTTTGTTGCATTTTCCTTCATAAAACTACTTTGTATTATATTTTTTGTATTTCTTATCACATTCTAATATGAAATAAATTAATGGTTTTTTTGTGAAATAAAATTACAAGAGAAAGTCAATAATTGAAATAATAACGAAATACATTTGAGATAAAATAAATAACTGAACATTTTCAAAACTGGTTGTTAGGTATCAATGACTTCATTTTTTTTATCATTATGCTATTTTTTATTCTTTCAAAAGACTAATTGAATTAACTTAACATATGTTCCTTTTTAAAACACTGAAATAGTTAAAAAGTTTGTATGAATAAAATTAATAAAAGAGAAATCAAGAAGAATGCTAAAATATTATTAAAGAAAAAAACATCTAAATGTTTCAGGACACTTAAAAATCAAGAAACAAAATATACCTTTAATAATATTAATTAAATTTTGATACTAGCACGACAAATAGATGTTGAAATGTTGATAAATATCTAAAGAATGGGTTATTTAAGAAAAAAAAATAGATGCATGAAACTAGATTTGATTTATAATATGGAAAAGAATTGAACAAGGTGTTGCATTGGAAAAAGGAAAATTGAAAATGTATTAAAGTTTGGTTTTGCATGAGAAGGCAATAATGAGTTAGGAAAAGGATAAGTAGATGAGCTAAAACTGAGAGTGTAGTTACTTATAATTGCTGTCTTTCTCTCTTTGGTTTGGTGGCACATGACAATAATTTAACTCATTAAATAAGCTTTGAAATTACTACCATAGCCACCGTACCTTCCGTTACTTTTATGTCGACATATTCACGTGGTAACGTTATAACCTTTGAATTATTGAGATTTAATTAACACGCAAAACCTATATCTATAATAATGCTTATTGTAAGGTCTTGCATTTATATTCCCTTTTAACTAAGATAATAATTTTTCGTGTACAATTCCACTACCCTTTCCACTTCTATATTATGTGTTTGTAAGACCAATATTAGGTTAGTGAGATTTCACTTATCCAATTAAACTAAATAATTAATTTCAGTAGTTGTTGATGATCAGAAAATAAACGAAATATTAATGTGAATATATAAAAATAAGAGAAATGAGACAAAATTAAAAATAAACAAGTGAAAAAAAGGAGAACGGCACTCTTCAAGTTATATAGTTTAATTTATAACACAATGACAAGTTATTAGGAAAGTCAACAATTTTACTACATAAAGATTTTGTTGATCAATTGAAAATGATTTATTAAATATGTTGTAGAGAAAAAATTGTAATGAAACAGAAATTTTTACTGCAGTGATGTTTCAGTCGCGCTTAAGTCAAATTATAGTGGTAAGGATCACAATAGTCAAGAGATTTTTTTATTATGTTAAAGTTTGGTCGCTTAAAAGGTACAGTTTGAGTGAGATAGCCAAGGTTAAATTTCTCTTCTATAAAATGTTGCTCAAACATTTGAATGAAACTTAAATAACATATTTCACCACTCAAGCATTTGATTAAAACAGAGTCTTCGTTAATTGTCTTTTGTAAAGAATATAGCTCATGTAATGTTTTCTTCTATCATTTCATTTCATGATTACTATTCGTAGTAATAAATCAATAAATAAACACGTTTTCTGAGATATTCTGTTTACTATATTAATAATTCATCTTGTAAAACATACACACATATATGTATAATGAGTTAACATGAGTAAATGTTGCAGGAATAATGAACATAAGTTACATAACACTAATGCAACCTATTAGAGATATTATTGTTGAATCCTAAAAAAATGTTATAAATGATGATTATTATCTTTTAAAAACTACTTAATATCTATAACTTCTATTATAACAAAAACTTATAAAGATGAATTTTATATATATATATATATATATATATATATATATATATATATATATATATATATATATATATATATATATATATATATATATATATATATATATATATATATATATATATATATTGTATTATATACACGTACTTGTACATACCGATCAAAATAATATAATTGATCATTCAGGTTTAAAAAAATTGATCATTCATTATCAAAATTAAATAATAATCTAGTTAATCTAAACAGGTCAGTAATTAGATTTTAAAAAATTTGAATTCTGATCACTCAAACGTAAAAAAAAAAATAGCATTGAAGTAAGTAATCAAAAAATTGTTTTAAACGAACATTTAACTCTACATTCAATAGACTTATATTTATTACTTTTATAATTTATATTAATATAATCTAGATTTTGAATTAGTTTTATATTTACCAATCAGAATAAATGAATTTTATCATAATTCACAAATTAAACACAAAATTGTTTTTAAATAATATCTACTCATTTAAAACCTTCAAAGTCAAATACCCAAGAAAATAATGAATATTAAAGTTGAGAAATGTATGTATATTAGTTAAATATAATAAAATGATATTGGTTTAAAACACTTCACCAATTAATGATAATTAAATAAATATGACATAGTTAATGTTACCTTTTTTAGAATATTTAATTATAGAATAACCAAAATAAATAAATAAGATTATATAATGAACATCTCACTAATCAAATATAGTTATAAAATAAAAATATATATATGATATTAGGACACTTCAATGGGAAAAATAATTATAAAATTGATAAATAGGAGATAGGATAGAAATACGTCACAAGAATAATAAATAATTAAGATAATAATATATTGATCTCTTATTATAATTAACACACTAAAATAAGACCAAAAATGTTTTTTCAAAATTTTATTATAATCTTTTTTACTTCTCATTCTTTCACATAAACACATTATTTTACGTAATTAACTTTTGTCCATATAACTCGTTTCCTGCCATCGTCGCCCCCTCTTTATATATATAGTGTTAGTTAAAAATATAATTGAATAAAATTATGATGATAATGTCTGTAATACTTTAGAAATTATAAAATACTATTAGATTTCTAAAAGAAAGGGGAAATATATAAATAAATCATGTGTGTTATGGAATTGTAATAATTAATCATAAATACATAGTGATAGAGGATAATTGTTTTTATTTTATTTTAATAATATGGAGTCATGCAGGACTAAAATAACTTGAAACAAATGTTCTTTTAAGTATTTTTATATTATGTGTATGCTAAAAAGGGTTTTACTATTTAGAACTTAATTGCTAGACTTATTTCCTTTTTTCATTTGTTTACTAAAGATAATTTTCTGATACTTAAGAAAAAATATAAATGGTGAAGTCTATTCTTTTAGGCTCAATTCTAATTGTTATTGCAAACTTTCCTACTATTTTGTGTCTTTTCTCTACCAAAGGAACGATTTTTTTTTCTTAATTTTATTTTCTTAATATTCTACTGAGACAAATTCATTGTTTTCATAACTTCGGAACATTTTGTTAATTCGGAAGAATTTTAAAAGCACTCTCCAAGATATAACCAATACAATAGGTAGTTTCGATAACAATTATACAGAAAATTTTCTAACATTATTTTCCAAACTTCTTTTTCGTCTATTTAATTTTTTATTTGTAAGTAAACATAAAATACAACTCTAGTAAGATGTCCAAGATGATAAATAGTTAAATTAATTATACACAGATAAAATTATTGATTATAAAATGTAAATTAGTTTTGTTGTGTTGTTTGATGTTATTATAAACTTTCTTACCCGATTGTTGAAAAATACTTTACAAGTAAATCCCCTCTCAACTTATCAGTCTTCATATTCAGTTCATTTTTATAATATGGAAGCCATATGGAAAATAAAAATTACCCAAGCTAATATAGCTTTTATTATATTACAAAAATTAGTTTGGTAGTATAAAAATTACATCATGAAAATTACTTTCTAGGAAAGGTGTTATTACGATAAATAATTTTTATTGTGTAAAAAATTATAATTGAAACATGCGATGTACTTTTTTATAAATAATTTGCACGAGAATAGCTATTATTAAGAAAAAGGAAGATGGTGCGAAAGAGGGGAAAAGGTTGTGCGAGTGTGATTGATATCAACCTGATAAAAAGCAGCGGGCCCGTAAGAAGCTGTTCAGGCCCAAACAATACCGCTGTAAACAGCATACTCTCTTGCACTTCGCACGCTAAGAGAATATTATGATTATATTATAAATCACTTAAAAAAGGCAACTTTTTTAAATATATTTTAACACAATAATATCTTTAATTAATATTTCTGTTAAAATTAATGTTTCATTGTTTTAAAAGAAGAGGAAAAAAATGATAAACTAAAAGAAAGATATGCATCGTTTGATAAAAGAGTTAAATCTACAAGAGTTTATAAAAGGTTTTTACATATTTTTTTGCAATCCAAAAAGGTCTACAGTATTATTTTAGAAGATATTTTGTAGTTATATTAAGAAGGGGAAACAATTATCCTCAATCATCACATTATTCAAAGAATCCTAGATGTTATCGGAGTGGAAGATCGTCAGCTACAACATTTCAATGTGTTGTAGATTCTTATGTGTATAATTTGAAATTGTTATATAAATAATTAAAAACATTTAAACTGTATGACTAATACACTAATAAAATTTTTGTAAAGAAACTAGAGTGGACTTACGTTTGAAATAATTCGAGATTAATCAAATTTACTACATTGCATATTAGAGAATTGTTGCTCCATTATCACCAACCACTATACCTAATTTGTCTTTATATAAAATAGATGAATATCTGTTTCATCTTCAATTACATATTTTATTATTTAAATAATAATATATAAATTAAATTAATAATAATTATTTTATTAAATAAAATAAAATTAATTTATAAATAATTAAGTAATAATTTTTTAAAATTAAATAATATTTATATATTAATTTAAAATATAAAAAGTTAAAAAACTAAAAACTAAAGAAAAAAACTAATTCAACAAAAT
This sequence comes from Vigna angularis, assembly GCF_016808095.1. Lineage (NCBI taxonomy): Eukaryota > Viridiplantae > Streptophyta > Magnoliopsida > Fabales > Fabaceae > Vigna > Vigna angularis. The sequence goes on along the minus strand of NC_068970.1, from coordinate 10,306,187 downwards.
GTCCTCACATCTATTATCTGTTTAATAGATCTATAACAAAATTTTTAATTATTATTTAAATAATATACATAAATTAAATTAATAATTATTATTTTATTAAATAAAATAAAATTAATTTATAAATAATTAAATAATAATTTTAAAATAATTAAATAATATTTATATATTAATTTAAAATACAAAAAATTAAAAAAATGAAAACTAAAAAAAATGAAAAATCAGTGTGGCACATCCGTTTTAATATATTAATAAAAATATTTTAATTATTATTTAAATAATAATACATAAATTAAATTAATAATAATTATTTTATTAAATAAAATAAAATTAATTTATAAATAATTAAATAATAATTTTAAAAAAATTAAATAATATTTATATATTAATTTAAAATACAATAAATTAAAAAAAAAAACTCAACGAATATGTCACATGCGTTGAATTTTTCTTCAACGGATGTTGACATCTGTTGAAAAAAAGAGGTGGGAGTATAGGATATTTTAAAATATAAAGGATAATTTTGAAATGGCTTAATACCTTCTTTGGTGCCCACTTTCGTTGGACAATATCAATTCAGTCCTCATTTTTAAAAGTGCTTGAAATATGTCCACAGTTAATAAAATTTGGTTCTAATTTGTCCATTCCGTTAAGTATAATCAAACGGAGTTAGTGCATTGATGATCTGGCACCAGTTATGGCAACGCGTCAATATATTATTTTACACGGTGCTGACGTGTAATTGATTTAAAAAAGATATAGTTTTTTAGGGTTTTTTAATTTGGGGAAAATGTGATTTAGGGCATAGACAGGGTGGATCTTCTTCCTCTCCTTCCCCTCAAGTCGCTACAGTAATCGTGGAGCTTCACCAGGTTTGCGTGGTGGATCGAGGAGAGGATGAAGATCTCATTACAGAAGGACTTGGTAGAGAACACGACGGAGGAGTGGTTGCGGTGGAGGTATTTCACCGTCGCAAGGCGACCGTCACAAAGTTGCGCAAGGTAGACGGACCCAAACCCGTCGTCCCTAATTTTTCGCTTGGGATCGAAGTTGTGGGTAGCGGCAGTGAAAAAAGCCATTTTGTTCGGTTTGTATTTGCTAATCCATGTTGGGGTAAGTGTGGATTGGGAGCGGTAGCGGAAACAGAGGACTGGTTTGTTCTGGGAGGATGAGTTGAACCCGCAGGTGTCGTTGTTGGCGCGGCAGACAATGCAGTTAGTGAAGTATGGGTCACGGCATGGTCGACATTCATAGGAACCAAATCTGCATCGGTATCCCAGGGAAAGGGTTCGGACGAAGGTTCATTGATATTTGCTGTGAACATTGCTGAAACATTAGGATGCAAAACATAGTGTGTGCCTTCCAAAATCTTGGTTGCAATGAGAAGCTGTTGTCCCTGGAACTCCTCATAAGAGAGCAGGAGAAAGAACAAAGCCTTTCCATGTTTGTCTTCAGAAGGTTTTCTAGGAGGCCAACCAAAAGTTCTTCCCCATGAACCAGCATATTCTTGGTCATCTCTAGGAACTCGCAATGGCAACTTGTAAAGCGCAAACCTACTGTCGTGCATATTTGACCATGCCCGGTAAAAAGATAGCTTCATAGTTGATGCTTTTAATGTTAGCCTTATTGTGTCACTCGATCTAAGGAATTCTTGAAGCCGTGCATGCCTAATCTCACCGCTTGACATAAGCTTCTTCTTGGAAACTGAATGATTACCATTCATTGAATTTGATCTTCCAAGCATTTGCTTAATGCCATTCCAGAAATATCCCCTAAGGCCTTTCCCCTGATTCCAGAAATATCCATTATATCTTTTTTAAGTCAATTACACGTCAGCATCGTGCACAACAATATATTGACACGTTGCCATAACTGGTGCCAGATCATCAATGCACTAACTTCGTTTGGTTATACTTAACGGAAGGGACAAATTAGACCCAAATTTTACTAACTGGGGACATATTTCAAACACTTTTAAAAATGAGGACTGAATTGACATTGTCCAACGAAAATGGGGACCAAAGAGGGTATTAAGCCTTTTGAAATTTAAAAAAAATGTGATGGTACAGAGAGCAAAGTGAGGTGGTGTATATTAAAAAGTTTAGATAGTGTATTGATCTATTAAATTTGATAGTATTTTTAATATATATATATATATATATATATATATATATAATATATTGAATATATTTTTTTGAAGTTGAAAAGTCATTTATAAGAAAATTAATATTAAGTTTTATAAAGCAATGATTTATAAAAATGAGTTTTAAAAATATATAGATTTTAAATTATAAAATGTAACATCCCAAAATATAGTAATTACCATAATCAGAATTAATTACATTAAGCTAATAAAACAGTGCAGTCTTACAAAACTGAACGAGCGTTAAATGCCGAACGGCATAACTTACAGAAATAACGAACGCGATAAAGACAGTAGTTCAGAGACGAACGGTCTTACAAAACTATGACCGAACGTCCACCAATTAAACTTAACAAAACTAATAAAATAAACATACGAGCGCTCTAAGGCTCGGCTTTAACTTCCACATCCACCAGGTTAGCGTCTTCCAAATTTTCTTCTTCTAGCACTTCTTCAAGTGACGCACCTCCATCTGCTCACATCCACACGGATGATCATTGCAAGGACAGGACGAACGTACATATACAAGGCGACAACACAAGGAAAACGAAAGGGTAAGCTTAAGTAATTTAATTCATACTTCAACATATTCACCAACATTTCAATTCAAACAAACACATAACTTCAATATATAACATCATCCAAAATATATATATAAATACTAGACCGACCGTCCGGACTGTATGAATCTGTGTAGTTACAAGCGTCCTTGCACCCGAGTGGTGTAGTAACTGGGATACACCAAACAGCTGCCACTCGAGGTCAGTCCGTTCTTACGTCGCCCATGTTAACTTATGGACTAAGGACCTCCTGCCGTTCCCACACACGACATACTTCCTCTACATGAAGATAGTATTCACGGAACATCAGGATGGACAACGAGTCTTAACTTATCCACAGTCATACTTTACCAAATTTAATATCCAATATATGAGTCGTCCCTCCATGGAACGCTCGTTCAAATACCAAAAATCATAATTTCCCTTCTTATAGGGTTCGCACATCTTAATACTTCCTTTTATTTACATTTTCATTCTATGTTCCACTTCCATAAAAAGACGAGCGTTCAATCCTCTACACAACGAGGACGAACGTCCAGAGTGAGACCGAGAGATCTTATTTTCAAAAATAATCAAGTTGATGTTTTGAACATGACGAACGTGACTTTCGCTAGAATCAGTTAAATGAACCGACTCTTAGCGATATAATATAAATGATTCAGAATAATTTGGATTTAAAGACTTTAGACTAAATTCAAAAGAATAAAGATACAACAAGACGAATATTTAGTACTCTGAGAACAAGTGTTTAACAGGATCGATCGCCAGTCAATGACCGAAAGCGAATATTCATTTACTGATAATTTGAGACGAACGCTATTTACGTACGTTCTGAAATCCAAAGGTATGGACGAACGTTCGGTATAAGACCGTACACTTCTTAGGACGAACGCTAGATATAAGATCGAGCGCTATTTAGGACGAACGCTCAGTGTATGACCAAGCGCTACTTAAGACGAACGTTTGGTATAATACCGAGCTCTATTGAGAACGAACGCTTGGTGTAAAACCGAGCGCTATTTAGGACGAACGCTCAGTGTATGACCGAGCGCTACCGTTTTATAAATATAAGGGATAATAACTTAATTTAATTTACAAGATTACCACTAGGCTGAGCCGAACGCTCAACTTGGTGTTTCATGGGACGCTCGTTAAATTTCAGAACTCTTTTCAAATAAAAGAATTCCTTTTTAAATAATTGACTAGAAACCGAACGGTATAAGACCGTACGATGACGAACGTATTTTTATCATAGAAAAGCTTATCAGATTCAGATTTTTCATCTATTCTAACTCAACATTTCTCATACAATTCATGATCTTATAATTTCTGATTCATCATTTAATTCACATACTTTATAGAATTCATATTAACAACTCATACCATACAATAATCAACCAGTATCAATTCATACGTATCAATCCACACATACCATATTCACTCAGGCATAACAGCGATCGTTCAGGCATACTCAAACACAGCATACATCTCATACATTCTATTTCTATCATGCTCGCACACAATCATATACGTATGAACCAAATTATTAAGCTTCCCTTACCTGGATAGCAGTGTACTCCCAAAGAGCAAGATTTAGCGCTTCCTCTAACAACGTCCTACCCTCAGGTTTCGCTCAACAATTTCCACTTACTCTAAACACCAGAAATCAGAATAACTCAGACCTAGAACCCATGCATGCAACCAGAACTAGGGTTCGCATGAAACCAAAAGGACGAAAGCTTAGAAATGAGGACTTACCAGTTCCATTCCAAATTCTGTTCGGATCAGAATGACGCTCACGTCTCCAGGAACGTTTCTACGGTTCTGAAACGTGATCGGAGAAGGAGATGGTGAGTTACAGTAGAGAGAAGGTGAACTGGTTTTAGAGAGAAGTTAGAGAAAATGAAAGGTTTTGGTTCTGAGGAAGAAGATGAGTGGTGCAGGTGAGTGGAAGAATTTTTCGAAAAAGTTATTTTGTTCAATTCCACGTTCGTTCAGACGAACGTCTCCCAAGCCGACACCTGCACACCCACTCTGACTTCAGAAGCTTCCAACGTGACAAGTGGCGCTCGTGCATGCAGTGTTTAGTGCGTTTTTAATGCACTGAACGTGTGGCGCGGTGCATTTATGGAAGCAGCCAGGTGACTCAGCAGTGCAATAATGACAGATTTGACATTAATTATGGTTTAAATTTCCGAGATCTCACATTCCACCTATCTACAAAAATTTTCGACCTCGAAAATTAAAGACTCACCCGGAAATAGATTAGGGTATAAGTCCTTCATGGCGCTCTCAACCTCCCACGTTGAATCACCAGTCTTAGCGTCCCACACCATCTTCACTAACCGAACGTCCTTGCCTTTGTAGTACTTAGTGCGGCTATCTTCTATACGGACTGGATGCAGTTCCAACGTTCGGTCTGGACGAAGCTGAACGTCTTCCAACTCCAGTACATGTGATGGATTCGCTATATACTTCCGAAGTTGAGAAACGTGGAAAACGGGGTGAAGGTTTGATAGCTGAGGCGGCAATGCAAGCTCGTACGCTACTGGTCCGATCTTTCTTAGAATCTGATATGGTCCAATGAACTTGGGAGACAGCTTCTTTGGACGAACGACTCGGCCTACACCAGTGATTGGGTTGAGTCGAAGGAACACATGATCTCCAGCAGCGAACTCCAACGGTCTTCTCCTCTTATCAGCATAAGATTTCTGCCTGCTCAAAGACGTCTTCAACTTCTCCTGAATTTGCTTGACTTTCTTGGTCGTTTGCTGGATAAGCTCAGGTCCGGTTAGCACGTTCTCTCCTTCCTTGAACCAACAAAGTGGCGTTCGGCATTTCCTCCCATAAAGTGCTTCAAACGGTGCCATTCCAATGCTCACTTGGAAACTGTTGTTATACGTGAACTCGACTAGCGGCAGGACTTCATCCCAGGCGCCTAAGTGATCTAGGACGCACGTCCTCAACAAGTCTTCAAGCGTCTGGATTGTTCTTTCAGATTGGCCGTCCGTCTGAGGGTGATAGGCTGAACTCATTTGCAACTTACTGCCGAGCTCGCTTTGAAGTGACTGCCAAAACCGTGAAGTGAACCTTGTGTCTCGGTCGGAAATAATGCTCGAAGGTACTCCATGTAAGCGAACGATCTCCTGGATATAATACTTAGCCAAATTGGTCATCGACATCTTCAAGTTGACTGCCAGGAAGTGGGCGCTCTTCGTTAGCCTATCCACGATCACCCAGATTGAATCATGATTCCTGACCGTGCGTGGTAGATGAGTCACGAAGTCCATGGATATGCTATCCCACTTCCATTCGGGAATTTCCAACTGTTGAAGTAATCCGCCAGGTCTTTGATACTCCGCCTTCGCTCGTTGACAGGTTAGACATGATGCCACAAAATGAGCGACATCACTCTTCATTCCAGGCAACCAAAATGATTTCCGGAGGTCGTGATACATCTTAGTCATGCCAGGGTGCATGCTAAGACGGCTATGATGACCTTCCTCCAGAATAATTCTCTTCAGCTCGCCATCATTCGGAACGCACGTCCTACCCAGGTAACGCAACATGTCGTCCGTTCCCGTATTGAATTCCTTAGCTTGATCCGAACCGAGCGCGCTCAAAATCTTCACCAGCTCTTCATCCTCAAGTTGCTTCATTCTAATCCGATCAAACACATCGCTAGATATTCTAAGGTTACAGCACTTGATGCTGCTCGGCTCTAACTCAAACTGTAACCTTAAATCTCTGAAACTCTCCACTAAACTCAGCTCGCGCACCATCATGGACGATACATGCACCACTTTTCTGCTTAGAGCGTCCGCTACCACGTTAGCTTTCCCAGGGTGATACAACAGTTCAAAATCATAGTCTTTCAAAAATTCTAGCCAACGCCTCTGCCTCATGTTCAACTCCTTCTGATCAAATAAATATTTGAGGCTCTTGTGATCACTGAAGACTTGGAACGTGGATCCGTACAAGAAATGCCTCCAAATCTTCAGCGCAAAAACGACCGCTGCCAACTCCAGGTCGTGCGTTGGGTAATTCCTTTCGTGAATCCTCAACTGACGAGACGCATAAGCTACCGCTCGCTTCTCTTGCATCAAAACACAACCCAAACCTTGGTGAGAAGCGTCGCAATATACTTCGAAGGGTTTAGACGCGTCTGGAATAACTAACACTGGAGCGCTCGTCAATTTCACTTTCAACTCCTGGAAACTGGCCTCACAACGATCGGTCCAAGCGAACGGCTGGTCTTTACGAGTCAACTGAGTTAGCGGCGCCACTATCTTAGCAAAACCTTCAATGAAACGTCTGTAGTAGCCCGCCAGTCCAACAAAGCTACGCACCTCAGTGACCGAACGCGGACTCTCCCATTCCAGTACTGCTCGCACTTTCGCTGGATCTACCGAGATGCCTCCAGCCAACACCACATGACCCAAAAACTGAATCTCCTTCATCCAGAATTCACACTTAGACAACTTGGCATATGACTCCTTCTCCCGCAACACTCCAAGTACAAGTCTAAGATGCTCTTCATGCTCGTCTTCGTTCTTGGAATAGATGAGAATATCATCTATGAAAACGACCACAAACTTATCCAAATAAGGCCTGAATATGCGGTTCATATACTCCATGAACACGGCTGGAGCGTTCGTTACTCCAAAAGGCATCACCACGTATTCATAATGCCCATAGCGAGACCTGAATGCTGTCTTCTGGATGTCGTCCTCCTTAACCCTGATTTGATGATACCCGGATCTCAAATCAATCTTTGAGAACACTGCAGCCCCATGCAACTGATCCAGCAGGTCATCGATCCTTGGCAATGGGTATTTGTTCTTGATGGTCAACTTATTCAATTGCCTGTAGTCTATACATAACCGAGAGCTGTCATCCTTCTTCCTTACTAACAGCACGGGCGCTCCCCAGGGTGATACGCTCGGCCTAATGAATTTCTTCTCTATCAACTCTTCAATTTGCTCCTTGAGTTCAGCTAACTCAGCAGGCGACATCCGATATGGCTGAACCGAGATAGGAGCCGCTGTCATCACCAAATCAATGGTGAACTCCACTTCACGATGAGGGGGAAGTCCAGGTATCTCTTCCGGGAAGACGTCCGCAAACTCCTCCACAACCGATCGTCCATTGCTGCCACTAGTGGACGATCGTCCCAAATTCGCATTCTTAACTTCTCCGTCTTCATGCGTCATAATGAGAAAACAGCTGACGCCCTCCATAATGTCTTCTTTCAGCTGGCCGAGCGTCACTGAAAGAACTTCTTCTTCTTCACCAGGGAAAATCAATTCCTTCGCTCCACAATCAATAAGAATGCGATTGGTAGCCAACCAATCCATTCCTAAAATCACCTCCAAACCTTGAAGAGGTAAGCAGATGAGGCTAACCTTAAACTTACGCCCTTCCACTTCTATAGGACACTTGACGCACATAGTGGACGTCCTAACCTCACCAGCTGCTGGGGTAGACACCACCAGATCAAACTGCATCTCGCTCACTTCTAATCCCAGCTTTTCAACACACGCCTTCGAGATGAAGGAATGCGTTGCCCCCGAATCATACAAGGCACAGCACGATCTACCAAACAGCATGCATTCACCAATTATAAGATTACCTGAGCTCGCTGCCTCAGCGCTCGTTATAGCATACACTCGCCCACTCGCTTGGGCTCGTCCTCCTCTTGGCTGATTCCTCCCAGCATTCGACGGCTTCATCACTGCACGCCCACTCATATTGCACTCGTGATCCAAGTGCCCGTTCCTTCCGCAACGGTTGCAGTGCTTTCCTCCCACCAACTGAGGGCATGAAGACCTATAATGCGGTCCTCCACACCGGAAGCAAACTACACTTCCCTGTCCAGACTGTCCGACTGGGACTACTGCTTGAGATCCGCTCGTCTGAGAAGGCTGGTTTGGACGAGCGTAAGGAGGTCTCCTCTGAACAGCTCCTCCCCTGGACACGATCGGTCCCCTACTCACTTGTTGCTGCTTCTTCTGCCGTTCCGCTTCTGCCATATTCCTCTCCAAAACTTTGGCTCTCTCAACCATGGCAGGGAACGTTCGGATACACAAGCTGGAAATCAACACTTTCAGGTCACTCCGCAATCCGTTCTCAAATTTTCTACACTGCCACACTTCACTCGTGGCCATAGTATTGAATCTGACGAGGTGCTTGAACTTATTGGTGTACTCTGAAACAGACATACCCCCCTGAACCAGTTGTAGAAATTCCACCTCCTTTGCAAACCGAACGTTGTCAGGAAAGTAATCTTCATAAAACTTGTTTCTAAACACTTCCCAAGTGATCGGCTGTTGCGCGTCCGTTAGAATAGCTCTCGCTCGTCCACCAATGGCTCGCTTCTTCAGTCAACAAATATTCAGCGTACGCCAACCTATTTACATCTGGACATCGTTTGGCATTGAAGATCTTCTCTATGTCCCTTAACCACTGATCCGCTTCGTCTGGGAGGCCTTTCCCACTAAACTTAGCTGGATGGTGTTGGAGGAAACTCTCCAAGCTCCATTCAGCAGCAGGCGGGGCAACGTTGGAAGAAGACGCCCCTGAAGTATGCCTGGTTGCTGCTAAAATCTCCATCAGTTGTCTTTGCGTCGTTTCAGAGTTGGCACGCGAGGCCTCCAAACTCTGCATGGCACTCTGATTCTGCTGCATCAGGGTGGCGTTTTGCTCCATTAAAGTCGTGTTTTGTTGCTGCAATCGGTCAATTACCGTCTCCAACAACCTAGCGTTGTTGGACGCATCTGGTTCAGTAGGTTGAGGTGGAGGAGGGAGTCTAGGTGCCATTCGTTCTCTGGACACAGAGAAAAATGAACGTTAGTTTCATGCAAAGAGTTGAGAAAAATAATTCATTTTAAACACGTATTAAGCACACAGCAAAACACAGTGCACTCATAACCTACAGTGTCCTTTAAGAGAACAAAACTGCTCTGATACCACTAATGTAACATCCCAAAATATAGTAATTACTATAATCAGAATTAATTACATTAAGCTAATAAAACAGTGCAGTCTTACAAAACTGAACGAGCGTTAAATGCCGAACGGCATAACTTACAGAAATAACGAACGCGATAAAGACAGTAATTCAGAGACGAACGGTCTTACAAAACTATGACCGAACGTCCACCAATTAAACTTAACAAAACTAGTAAAATAAACATACGAGCGCTCTAAGGCTCGGCTTTAACTTCCACATCCACCAGGTTAGCGTCTTCCAAATTTTCTTCTTCTAGCACTTCTTCAAGTGACGCACCTCCATCTGCTCACATCCACACGGATGATCATTGCAAGGACAGGACGAACGTACATATACAAGGCGACAACACAAGGAAAACGAAAGGGTAAGCTTAAGTAATTTAATTCATACTTCAACATATTCACCAACATTTCAATTCAAACAAACACATAACTTCAATATATAACATCATCCAAAATATATATATAAATACTAGACCGACCGTCCGGACTGTATGAATCTGTGTAGTTACAAGCGTCCTTGCACCCGAGTGGTGTAGTAACTGGGATACACCAAACAGCTGCCACTCGAGGTCAGTCCGTTCTTACGTCGCCCATGTTAACTTATGGACTAAGGACCTCCTGCCGTTCCCACACACGACATACTTCCTCTACATGAAGATAGTATTCACGGAACATCAGGATGGACAACGAGTCTTAACTTATCCACAGTCATACTTTACCAAATTTAATATCCAATATATGAGTCGTCCCTCCATGGAACGCTCGTTCAAATACCAAAAATCATAATTTCCCTTCTTATAGGGTTCGCACATCTTAATACTTCCTTTTATTTACATTTTCATTCTATGTTCCACTTCCATAAAAAGACGAGCGTTCAATCCTCTACACAACGAGGACGAACGTCCAGAGTGAGACCGAGAGATCTTATTTTCAAAAATAATCAAGTTGATGTTTTGAACATGACGAACGTGACTTTCGCTAGAATCAGTTAAATGAACCGACTCTTAGCGATATAATATAAATGATTCAGAATAATTTGGATTTAAAGACTTTAGACTAAATTCAAAAGAATAAAGATACAACAAGACGAATATTTAGTACTCTGAGAACAAGTGTTTAACAGGATCGATCGCCAGTCAATGACCGAAAGCGAATATTCATTTACTGATAATTTGAGACGAACGCTATTTACGTACGTTCTGAAATCCAAAGGTATGGACGAACGTTCGGTATAAGACCGTACACTTCTTAGGACGAACGCTAGATATAAGATCGAGCGCTATTTAGGACGAACGCTCAGTGTATGACCAAGCGCTACTTAAGACGAACGTTTGGTATAATACCGAGCTCTATTGAGAACGAACGCTTGGTGTAAAACCGAGCGCTATTTAGGACGAACGCTCAGTGTATGACCGAGCGCTACCGTTTTATAAATATAAGGGATAATAACTTAATTTAATTTACAAGATTACCACTAGGCTGAGCCGAACGCTCAACTTGGTGTTTCATGGGACGCTCGTTAAATTTCAGAACTCTTTTCAAATAAAAGAATTCCTTTTTAAATAATTGACTAGAAACCGAACGGTATAAGACCGTACGATGACGAACGTATTTTTATCATAGAAAAGCTTATCAGATTCAGATTTTTCATCTATTCTAACTCAACATTTCTCATACAATTCATGATCTTATAATTTCTGATTCATCATTTAATTCACATACTTTATAGAATTCATATTAACAACTCATACCATACAATAATCAACCAGTATCAATTCATACGTATCAATCCACACATACCATATTCACTCAGGCATAACAGCGATCGTTCAGGCATACTCAAATACAACATACATCTCATACATTCTATTTCTATCATGCTCGCACACAATCATATACGTATGAACCAAATTATTAAGCTTCCCTTACCTGGATAGCAGTGTACTCCCAAAGAGCAAGATTTAGCGCTTCCTCTAACAACGTCCTACCCTCAGGTTTCGCTCAACAATTTCCACTTACTCTAAACACCAGAAATCAGAATAACTCAGACCTAGAACCCATGCATGCAACCAGAACTAGGGTTCGCATGAAACCAAAAGGACGAACGCTTAGAAATGAGGACTTACCAGTTCCGTTCCAAATTCTGTTCGGATCAGAATGACGCTCACGTCTCCAGGAACGTTTCTACGGTTCTGAAACGTGATCGGAGAAGGAGATGGTGAGTTACAGTAGAGAGAAGGTGAACTGGTTTTAGAGAGAAGTTAGAGAAAATGAAAGGTTTTGGTTCTGAGGAAGAAGATGAGTGGTGCAGGTGAGTGGAAGAATTTTTCGAAAAAGTTATTTTGTTCAATTCCACGTTCGTTCAGACGAACGTCTCCCAAGCCGACACCTACACACCCACTCTGACTTCAGAAGCTTCTAACGTGATAAGTGACGCTCGTGCATGCAGTGTTTAGTGCGTTTTTAATGCACTGAACGTGTGGCGCGGTGCATTTATGGAAGCAACCAGGTGACTCAGCAGTGCAATAATGACAGATTTGACATTAATTATGGTTTAAATTTTTGAGATCTCACATAAAACAATTCTCGTAAAGAAAGCTGATGAGTTTATCTATATTTTTACTTAAGTTATTAATTTATTTATAACATGTATGATTTTTCTTATCTTTCTTTTATTTTTTATTTTTAATAAAATATTTATATGATGATTGTAATATTTAGTATGAGTCTATTTAAAAATATTTTGTAAGTCTTGACTCATTAATACCTCTAATAAAATGAATTGAGAAAATTGTTAGTTGGATATTAAAATTCTTAATCACAATTAGCAATTTTAATTTGTAAGTATTTGTAATTTAAACTAAAAACATACTGTATTTTTACATATTTCAAACCGTATAAATATTATAATTCTTTATCTTATAATTTTTTTAAAATTTTAATAAATTAAATTTAACATTTTTCACATGTAAAAAATAATAATAAAACAGGTAAGTGAATAGCCTGCGCTACCTACCAGAGTTATAGATGGCTCTTGATTCCACCAAATTAAATGAAGTTAATAGGTCAACTTGTTATACAACCAATTAACTTTTCTGCTATCCGATCGTTTCTCTTATATATATATATATATATATATATATATATATATATATATATATATATATATATATATATATATATATATATATATATATATATATATATATATATATATATATATATATATATATATATATATATGAGTAAAAACTATATTGAAAATATTTTTTAAAAAATTTCAAGAAAATGTAAGAAAAAAGTTTTATTTTTATCTTTAGTTCGAGCAGTATATTTTTATTTTGTATTAAAAAATAACTTGTTTTACTTTCAAAACATAAGATAAATCATATGAGAAAAAAAAATAAAAACTAGTAATAATTTGAATTTATAAAAGTTAGGAGTGAAAAAAATAATGTTAGAGTGAGATGAGATTAATTAATAAAAAAGAATAAGAGATAAGATAGAGAAAAAGGTGGAGGCACAGCTTTAATTGAAGCCTTCCATTGGAGAATAAAGGTTCTTAGAAAGGAATATGCTAAAGCTTTTTTTTTATCTCCACTCATATTATATTTATATACATATAAAGGGTTTTAAATTATTTATATTGTAGATATTAAAAATAGATATACATTTTCTTCAACACTTTGTTGTATAATATTAAAAATATTAGAATTTATAAATTTAATAAATTCTTATCTTAATGTTATAGTTGTTAAAGCTTCAAACTTAAATATACTTATAAAAATATAAACTTTAATTAATTTACTTTTATCTAATACTATTGTCTTTATAAAAAAAATACTTTTCAAAAATATTAATATTGATTTTTGTACATGACTAACACAAGTTTAATTTGAGAAAAAAATAAATTTAATATTATTTAAATTTTTTTTTTCTTTTCTCTTCTTTATAATAGTAATTTGAGTAATTATTACTATGATGGTAATTATATAATCCATTTTCCCACTTTCCGTAAAATGGTCACACAAGTAAATAAATGTGATGCATTTTATTTTACAAAACAAGTACACACTCCAATAATATCCATTCAACTATGCGGACTTTCTCAGTCAGCCAATCCATAAGGGACACGTGGCAATAAAGTTGGATGGAAGTGGGAAAAACACGTATACCTTCATTTTATAGCTGAAACTAAAATACTTTTTAATATACTGATAAAAAATACAAAATATTTCTATTAATATATAAAGAAATGCATTTTAATAATTATTCAAACTTTTTAAAATATTTTTAAATTTTGCTTTTACTTTTTTTTTTGTAATGGAAGCAAAGCAACCCAAGAAAACTTGGACAACTAAAAAAATATCCATGCGTCAGTTCCGGGAGGATATTCCAAATGGGTTGGAATTATACCATTAGTCATTAATTCTTAAAACAGAAGGTCGACTTTCTCTTCTGTTTTCTCTGCCCTTTTCTTCATCCTCACCAAATGTATACTTTCATTTACTATTTCTAGAAAATAATTTTAATTTACTATTTTTTTTCTTTATACAGGACTATTTCATTTCACATACTAATATACTGTTAGAGCATTTTTTTGCTTATTGTAGTCATATTTGATGGAACTGTTCCTATATTTATTATTGGATTCATCTATTCTTTTAACTGAGATGTCTAAGTTTTTAACGTTATGAAACATGATAAGATTCTGTATTGATAAATATGTAACTAAATTGTATTACATTAATGAATATAAATTTTATTTTATTATGTTGATTTTGAAATATTGAATAAAATTTAAAGTTTATTTTTATAATAAAAGTTATAGTTTATCAAATATTTATGTAATGAGATTAATACGTTGTGTTATTCATTATAAAGTTTTTCTTTATTTCATATTCAATATTCTCTATATAAGGAATACACAAGAAATTTTACTCAATTTAAAAATATGACCAAAATATAGTATATTATGATATTTCTTGATCAAGATCATACCCAACAATTTTGGTTAAATGTTCCTCGTCAACTTGTTACTATTATATGTAAACAACATAATACCTAATCCTCATGAAAATAACATGTTACTATTATATGTAAACAACAAGTACTTAGTTAAAATCCCTAATCCTCGTGAAAATAACATTATATTGAATTTGATGATAGATTGAATTTTTTAAAACTCATTCTAAATTGAATTCAAACCAACAAAATAAATTAGATTTAAAACTGGATTACATTTTAACTGGATTACATTTTAACTAGATCATGTTGATTTAAAATTTTCAATCTAATTTAAATTTTATTAAATTTATATTAAATCCACTTGTTCAATTATATTAAATCTAATATGAGTTGACATGGTTTTTAATCGATGCTGTATTGGTTGAAAACATACTCAACTTAGACTTAGATCAATTTGATCCAAACTATTAATCTCCTATGAACTTGACATAAACTAAATTGATCTGACTTGGTTTGATTTGGACTCAGGCTAACTAGACTCAAACAAGACATAAGCCAACTTGGTTTGGCCTTTGTATGGGCAACTCAACTTTACCTAGGCTTGAGCTAATTTAACTCAACTTGCGCTTTACTTGACATAGTTATGATCAGGAGGGCTTGACATGGTTGATGAACTATGCTCAATCCAATCTTGATTGAATTATGAATGACTAAGGTATAAATAAACTTGGCTCAATTTGAGTATGGATTAACTCGGCTTGACTTGTGCTAGATCAACTTCGTTCAACTTGGGTTTGACTTGGATGGATCGACCTTGGCTCTAGTTGACTGACCTCAAATTCAACCTATACCTATTTGTGTTAGACTTGGGCTCAATTTGACTCAAATTGTTTTGGATAGGGGTTAACTCGCCTTAATATAAGTAGGGGCCTACTCCCTTTAACCTAGGATTGGATGAATCACATCAACCTAAACTGGGATCGACTCAACTTGACTTGGGCCTAAGCTTACTCGCTTTGGCTTGGACCTGACTCAACTTGGTCTTAATTGGGATGTGTCCGACCTGTTCTTGATCGTCTAACTTGGTCTTGAAGGGGCGAGACTTGACTTGGTCTTAATGGGTGAAACTTAAGCTAACTCTAGCCTAACTTGATTAAATATGGGTTGATTTTGAATCAAATGAACTTTGACCCACCTTGGTCCAACTAAATGTAGACTTGTCCCAACTTGGCTCAATTTGGACTCAAGTCAATTTGACTTAACTCGAGTCTTAGTTGACTTACCATATATTATCTCACACACTTATACTAATTAGGGATAACAAAAAAATCTATACCCGCAGTGTGCAGATAAAATAAGTGACAAATAGTTGGTACCTGCAGGTATTTAGTACACGCGGGTTGAGAGTAGTGAGTATTTTAATACCTACTTATAAAAGGGTCGGATACGAATATTATATTATCCAACTCACAGATACTCGTTACCGGTAAAAAATAAAAAAATAATTTAATTTATATTTAACTTAATTTAAAATAAAATTAATTTATATTTATTAGGTTAAATTTAATTAAAATTTAACTTTAATTTATATTTTATTTTTTTATATTAAATTTTATTTTAAAAATATATAAAATATATATTTTTTAATATTTGCGATTATCTATGAGTTACAGATTAAGTTTTTTTTTAGCGAGTTAGATTGGGAGTAAATATTATCTTATCCGATTGGATCTGTTGTGATTTTTAATACATGAATTACATGTCAGAAATTAAAAGGTTAAAAAGACTTGAAAATTAAAGAAAATAAAAGACTTACGTCCTTACTTTTGTTTAACCGAGTTAAGTTTGGTTTAGGTGAGTTATGGTTAAAAAAAAATTAACAAAAGGTATGTGAAGTAATTCTAGAAATAACATAAGGAAAAGTTAGAAAATATATGTCTAAAGAAAAGTGATAAATATTAGAAATTAAAAGTAAAAATTATTTTAATTTTTCTATAAAAATGACTATTTTAAATTTAGTAGTCCTCTTTTAACGTGCTACGACTCCTTCATAACCACAAGCCAAAGTGAATTTTGTTTTCTGTCGTAATTCTTTTTGTCAAGAAACTTATTACTTTTCATTTACTTATAGTTCTTTCTTCATTACCTTTTTTTCCTTTACAAAAATCTGTATCTATTTTACTGATGCTTCGGTCGTCTTTCAACAAGAAAATTACTTTTTCGATAGTTTAACGATTTATTTGAGCAATAATATATTTTTAAGTACTGTAACTACAAATTGTGGAAATATTTAAATTGAATGTATATTTTAATGATTACAAACTGCAAAGAGGTCGAGGGCAGAAGATTACAATTACATGAATATAAGTGGAGTTAATCTAACACTTTGAGTTTTTGAAAAAGAAAGAAAATCCAAATGCAGAGGTTGGTAGGTAGCAGAGGGCGACAACACATGACAAAAATCACTCCTCTCTCCTTCCTTCCTATACACCGAACAAGCTGCACAGTACACTACAGTACAACGTAGAAGTAGTGTGGTAAGTTTGAAGAGAAAGAAATAAAGGAATAAAACCCCAAATATACTGTTTTTACGGATATTCCAACAATACCCTCGAATATTCCTCCCTCCAACCGTTATATCTATCACCGCTTCATCCTCTATTTCCTCTCCTCGCTTCCTTTCTCCTTACCAAAATTAAATTCCTCTTTCCAACGTTTTCCTAACAGAAAGCCATGAAATTCGGAAAGAGTCTCAGCAGCCAGATCGAGAAAACCCTGCCGGAGTGGCGCGACAAGTTCCTCTCCTACAAGGAGCTTAAGAAGAAGCTTAAACAATTTGACCCTCCTGCTGCCGCCGATGACCGTCCCGGAAAACGCCACAAGTCTGATTCTGCAGCCACTTCCGCCGACATGTCCAAGGAGGAGACCGACTTCCGCAACTTGCTCGAGAGTGAACTCGACAAATTCAACACCTTCTTCGTTGAGAAGGAGGAAGAGTACATTATCAGACTCAAGGTACTCTCCTTGATTCCTCTCTTTCCGTCTCCTCTCCTCTTTGGCTGTTGCGTGGAAGATCTGTTTCTTTTTTGGATTTCTTAGTTTTTTTTTTCTATTCAATGCTAAATAGCTAAATACTAAACTTCCAGGAATTTTTTTTTTTGCTTTTTAGTTTTTGCCTGGAGGAGTTTGACATTATTATTGGCTTTGGAACAAATTTTGATATTTTTCTCGGAATTCTGTTAGCATTTGGTTTTGTTATTGTGGAGTTTAATATTAATTAGTGAAGAAACTTGTAGATTCACAAGCTGTGAACATGGATGGATGACGTTGAGATTAAAAGAAATTCGGGGTTTTTATTAGGCAATATGGTGAAGATTCTTATTGCAGTTTGGCAATGCTAATTTGTCTTGTTTTTCTTCTGCACAATATTCTGTATGACCTTTTAATTTTTATTTGGGCTGGTGCAGGGTGATTTATATGATAAAACAGTTAGATAATCGGAAGCTCTAATGTTTGTTATCGTTGAAATATACAGGAGTTACAAGATAGGGTGGTCAAAGTTAAGGATTTTAGTGAAGAGATGATGAAAATCCGCAAGGAAATTGTGGATTTCCATGGAGAGATGGTCTTGCTGGAAAACTACAGTGCCCTGAACTATACAGGTACTTTTAACTTTCATATGTATTGTTATATTTGCTTATTTTTCTTTATTGTTATTGAAATCTGGATTCTTTACATTTTAAAACTTTGCCCAAGTTCTTCGTAGCGTTACGGAACTTCTAAGTACTGTGTGAAAAATCAAGTAATAAGATGGAATAGGATTCGTTTCCAATACAAGTTGTCCATTGCTCCAAAAATAGTTATTTTTAGACTTATAGGCACTTATATAAGTACAAAGGATGGGATGGAATATGATTCGTTTCCCATACATATTGTCCATTGCTCCTCAAAATTCCTTGGCCAAGTTGGTAGGACAAAGCATATGTTTTTTCTTGGAATAAATAATCTACTTTGAACACGTTCATGTTTCTGAAATTGGACATCTGGCCCTTTTATTTTATAACCCTATAATCAGGCTTACTATTCTTCTATCTACTTTGTAAGCAAGCCAATTCAAGAATAGTATGTCATGTTTTAATTAAATATGATGCTGATTTAATAAATATTCCCGTTGCAAATTACGCAAAGGTCACATCATCTTAAAGCATAAACGATCAGGGAGTTTCACTCTTTTTTTTCTTGCCACTCGAGAGTGATTCTGATTTGAAAATGCCAAAAAGGCACATGGAATATGAACAATATGTGGTTTTCAGACAGATTTTCTGTGATAATTGTATCTTTACTCTGCATTTTTTAGCTGGAAACCAGTGTCAGCTTTAGATCTAACTAGCTCTAAAGATATGCGCTTCTATGATCAGCCCGCAGTTCGTTATCTTAGCATAAATTGAAGAATGTGATACTTATGATATTTGTTTCTTTAAATCAATTGTTCCATTCGAGGTATCTAATAATTGCCTCAATTTTCATTCCACAGGGCTAGTGAAAATACTGAAGAAGTATGACAAGAGAACTGGTGCTCTCATCCGCTTGCCCTTCATTCAGAAGGTCTTGCAACAACCTTTCTTTACCACTGACTTGCTCTACAAGCTTGTAAAGGAGTGTGAAACAATGTTGGACCGTCTTTTCCCTGAGAATGATCCTCCTCCAGTTTCTGGTGAGACAACTCCCCAAGCTGAAGGTTGTGATCCTTCAACTTCAACCACTACCAAGAGTGATGGTGGTTTGCTGATTCCCAAGGAATTAGCTGAGATCGAGTACATGGAGAGCCTATATATGAAGAGTACAGTATCAGCTTTGCATGTTTTGCAGGAAATTAGAAGTGGAAGCTCAACTGTTAGCATGTTTTCATTGCCACCGTTGAAGATAAGTGGTTCAGAAGAAACATGGAAGAAAATTCCGGTTCTTGAACAAGCAGCCAAGTAACCTGCTGGGTTACATTGACAACAAACTAGTGGGATGACTATTTTCTGATCACTTTTTTTTTTTTTTTTTTTTAAATCGGATGCCTCTGTTATGCTGCCTTAGATACTAACACGGATGTAAGATGCTAAATGTAAAGATGGAATTAATTTTATAGAATTATAGGTTCCATATAATAAAACCTCTGGAATTTAAAGAAGTTATGTTTTGACATTTTGCTAACATTCGTATTCTGTAGTAATGTAATTATACATTCCGTATCTGGTTTATATAAGGATGCATTTGGAGATCAGATTTACTAAAACCCTGTATTCACCTCTATTTTTTCTACTTGGCAATAGTAGATGACGCTCTAAGCTGCAATCAGAAATTGGCGTTATAGAAAAACTTAATGGTGCTAATGGTAGGATTAATGGTAATTTCATGCAATCGTGAATCATTGAGCGTGTTTTAAATTTACGTCGAAAATTGAAAAAGACAAAGAAGCAAATTAAGTTACTTCGACGTCTACTGTGCTAAATGCGAATTCACATAGAGGTGAATATCTACGTTAAAAAACGTGTAGACGTTTAGAAGCTCCCGTTTACACACTCACACAGAACAACTCTCTAGTCTCTATTCAGAATCCATGAGTAGAACATCTCTTTGATAACGATAGTCTAGTCTGGTTCTTAAAACACGGATTTTTTTCATTAGTGGTTCGGGGATATGATAGTTTAATGGTTTATTTGACAGTACAAAATACTTAATGGGATACACGGTATAACCTTCGTGTTTGTGTTATGGGGTTCAGCTGTAGGAGAAGGGTGTATGGTATAACTTCAATGAGAAGAAAGTATAAACATAAAGACTTAAAAGAAAGTTATATAAAGGGTCAAAATCGTGTAATGAAACATCCTTTTTTTTTAAAGCCGTGATTTAAAAATAAAATTACATTAAGATGAAAATTTTCCTTAAAAACTACTGTCTCATGAAAGAAAAATTAAAGATAAACATAATCAAACATTTCTTTATTGGACAAAAGCATCAAACAAACCTATATATTTGCTGCTTGAACAGAAATTAACATGGGAAATTACTAGTTCAGCTTCTGTCTTGCTACCTTAACAGCACCATAAAATAAGCCTAACAAGTGACAGTAAGACAACCGCACGTAACAGAAGACAAACAAATAAACTGAAAAGCATATGATCCATGAAAACTGCGACATTTCTTAACAGAGAAAATTCAAGTAGAATTGGAAGCGGGACAAGGAGGAATTGCTATGTCGGTGACCCCTTCTAACATCAATACGACGCTCTTCATTGTTGGGCGAAGAAAAGGTTCATCTTGGATACACCAAAGTGCCACTTTAATCATATTTTCCACGGCAGTTTTGTCATCCACCACTTCCCAAGGAAAAAGCTTATTGAGTTTTCCTGCAACAAAACAGTTATAAGCCCAGGAGCAGAGACTAACCGCCTCAGGTTCAGGGACACGAACTTCGATGTTTCTTCTGCAACATAAAATTTCCAACAGCATTATTCCGTAGCTATAAACATCAGTCTTGACAGATATTGGGACATTCTTGTTCCATTCTGGGGCCAAGTACCCTCTTGTTCCTCTGGCCCCTGTCATGGTTCTGGTTTGATCGGGCATGAGAAGTTTTGCAAGCCCAAAATCGGATATTTTGGCAGTCCAGAACTCATCCACTAAGATGTTCTGAGGCTTTATGTCACAATGAATGATTGGTGCCTCACACTCTTCGTGGAGATACATTATCCCTCTAGCAATCTCCACCGCTATTCTTACTCTCTCATCCCACTCTGGACGTCTCTGACTTTCACCCACGAAGATAAGGTTTCCAAGGGAGCCATTGGACATGTATTCATACACCAGAAGCCTTTTAGAACCCTCCGCACAGAAACCCAACAAACGAACTAGATTCCTGTGACGGGTTTTTCCAATGGCTCTCATTTCTGCTTGGAATTCCTTTTCTCCTTCTTCCACTAATTTCTCCAGTCTCTTCACTGCAATCAACCTCTTACCTTTGTCCAACGCCCCCTTGTAAACTGCTCCAAAAGACCCTTTTCCCAGTTCTATCTTGAAATTATTTGTTGCTCTTTTGAGTTCGCTGTATGAAAACCTTCTCAAAGTCACCTCTTCGTTCAGACCCAAGTTCCCAGTTTCCATCAATCTTTTATACTTCAAAATCCGAATCTTGTACGTGTAGTGGCTGGATATGACAATGGTTGAACATAAAAGCAGCGAAAATACGGATGTAATGACAATAATATGCACCGTTGCTTTATTACTTGTTGCCTTGATTGGTGGTGGTTCAGGAACAGGCACAGGATAATCGTTTTCCGTCCGATTGCTGAGGCTGTCTCCCACTTTCCACAGTAACACTGAGGTTCTGTAATCGCTTAATTGCCGTCTGAGATATCTCAAAGGCAGCCTTTGTTTCATGCAGCTTACACCGTCGTAAAATGCAGCCTCACAATTGCAATCAGCCAAGCAAGCAGCGGAGCATTCTTCTTGTGAAATTTCAGCCTTGAAATAAGGAAAATCCACCCACACAATATTCTCCTCCGACTTCATCTCATACGAGGTTGCGCTGTCTTTCTTCCCCCAACAATCTTCTTTCAGAAAACTCCTTTTGCAGCCCAGAGTGGAGTCGTTTGGATGTATGGAGATAAACCCCGAAAGACAAGAGCATAATGGTTGAGCGTCATCTAATGTGCAGTAGCTGTTGAATCCACAAAAACCTTTTATTGAACACATGTTTTTAACATCCGGCCATTTTTCCAAAATTTGGGTACTACCATTCTTAAAATGCGCATACAGACGAAATATCCCATCATAATTCAGGGTTGCACGATAGATGATCCGGTTTCCATCGTTAGCTAAAGACGAATTACTGATTACACTTAGAATCACCTTAGTCCTCCCATCACTGCTTTCATTCAGAATCCGCAGAGTACCATTTTTGTCGAGAGGGTTCTGATATTCCTCAACGCGATTCAAAGCAGAACGAGTATTAGAGGCCCAGTAAGCTTCCGTTCCAGCGTCAGTTGTGTCCACTGGATAAAGAACAAGATTTCCGTCATCCTGCATCTTGAGACGAAATCGTCCACTGGAATGGTCGTTCTGTGATGAATTGCACACCAGTTGATGTCCGTTTGGAAGAGATTGACCACCTAACAAAGTATCTGTTGGGTAATCGAAACTCTGCCATATGATGTCGTTTTTAGTGTTGTAGAGCACAAAGTTTCCAGAATCGAGCACGGAGGCAGAGGCAGCTTTTGCACTGAAATTAGGTGCAATAACCTTCTCTTCTCGTTGGTCGTCTGTTAGTACGAGTTTACCGTCCATGTTTAGTTGTAGCTTTGCACCTGAGGTTACCGGAGGATCGTTCCGTTGTGCAGTCCATACCACTGTCTTGTTCTCCCCGCTAACCAGCCAAATTGCAACGACAAAGTCACCACCTTGTTCTAGTGGATAAAAACCAAATGCAAATTGAGCAGAAGGAGAAAGCCAGAAAGAAGTAGTAGTACTCTGTGCAGCAAGTGTGGTTCCGAGTGGTATCTGATACGTTTCAACTCTTGTCCCCACAGACATCAGCAACAGGCAAGTTATTATCACGGCAATGATGTCCATTAGAATTTGATGATTTCAGTCTGAGAAACCAGAAGCAAGATCGCTATTTTCTATTTCACTGCATTTGTCTGGTTCAAATTTAAGCAAATTGGTCTCCCAAGACTTGCTTTTCTCGGTCATTTTATCAAATCAACGTCGGCCTGTCCCTACCAAAAACAAAGAACATCTTAAGAGAATTAGCACTCCAGGACTTCTTATGGTCAAGTCTTTCGGTGACCAAGTAAACAAAAGAACAAAATACTGAAGAAAAAAAAATTCTCTATTTCCTAGTAAGTTATGACCATAATGGTCAAGACCATGTGAGAGACGAGGTGAATTTGTGCCATAGTTTTTCTATCGTATATAAAATTGTACGAGTGTTAATTATAATCTCTCTCAATTAACTTTTAACTGACTACGTAATTTTGATTTCTTGAAAAAAAAAATTTTTTTATAGAGATATTTTTGTTTTACCAACCAAAGCTTGAAATTTTACCGCTTTCGAAACTTCATAGTTTAAATATATTTGTTTGTATAACTTTTGATTCTTACAAGTTTAAAAGTTAACTCGCTAAAACTAAGGTGTGATGTTATAATAAACTTCTATTCATGATTGCATTTAAATAAATATAGTGATGAAGTCTCTCATAAAGCCTGTTCAGACCCACTATACGAAAATTAAGGTCTTTTATTTCATGAACTTTGAAGGTGGCAACTGGCGAGTAGAGAAGCTGGGTTTTGATACAATTGAACCACAAGAAGAACTCAAGATGAAAATGAAACTACAGTAATACAGACACAGAACAATGGAAGAAGATGTTCCTAGAAATATTTAATGAGGAGGGTGGGCTGGAGAGGGAGGAATTGGAATATCTTTCAATCCTTCCAACATCAAGATTACATTCTTTATCAAAGGACGAACAGAAGGAGTGTCTTGCACACACCACAACCCCACCTTCACCATTCTTTCCATTATCTTCCACTCAACACCTTCATCCTCCTTAACAAGCCTGTTTAATTGCCCTTCTGCAAAACATTTATATACCCAGCTGGAAAGAACTATCTCCTCTTCTGAGGAAACATTCATTTCTATGCTGCGTCTTCGGCACACGATCTCCAGAAGCACCATCCCAAAACTGTAAATGTCAAATTTTACCGATACCGGTGCTTCCTTCTGCCATTCAGGTGCCAAGTACTTGCTTGTCCCATCATCCTCTTTTCTCATTCTTGAATGCTCAGACTTCAGTAGTCTTGCAAATCCAAAATCAGATATCTTTGCAGTCCACGCTTCATCCATTAGTATATTTCGAGGATTTATATTGCAATGGATGATGCGGACCTCACACTCGTCGTGTAGGTAAAGGATTCCTCTAGCAACATCCAATGCGATTTTTAGTCTGTCTCTCCAGGATATCTGTTTCTCATCATTGAAGAGAAGAGTTCCCAGAGACCCGTTTCTTACGTATTCGTAAACAAGGAGACTCCTAGCTCCATCGATGCAAAAACCAATGAGCTTAACCAAATTCCTGTGATGTGTTCGAGCAATAGAAGTAATTTCATTGCGGAATTCCCACTTCCAGTCACCAGCAGCAACTCCCTCCAATCTCTTGACAGCGATACTTTGATTTTCGTCACTTGTTTCGCCTCTGTAAACCACTCCAAATGATCCTCTTCCTATCTCTTCCGTGAAGTTTTCAGTGGATTTGACAAGTTCATCGAAAGAAAACGAACGCAGAGAACATTCTCCAGTAAATCCCAGGTTCTCACTTGCAGACAACGTTGTATACTTACGCACCTTTCGCTTGTAAATGAAGAAAATGAACACGGCAAATATCAAAGATAAGAATGAAATGGAACCCAAAGTAAAGGCCAGAATCATTATCAGACTGTTCTTGTTATCCGTAACTACCTTGGATTTAGGCTTCGGAAAGAAGTTGCTTGGAATTGGATTTTGGATGGTTGAAGCGTTCTTGAAGAGTGCAACGACGGATAAGTTCTGAAGCCATCTGCCATATATTAGGGGGAGTCCATATTTTTCGCAGTTGCCATTCGAATATAACACTGCCACGCAATCACAATCATCCAGTAAAGACTTTTCGCACTCTTTCTCCTTCATCGGTACGACAGAAAATGGAGTATCCACCCAATACACATGTTCCAACTGAGTAATATTATACAAAATCATTTGGTTTGGGGCTTCACTGCTTCGGCAACCATCTAGTGCATAGGCCAGTATGCAGTTCTGAGACGCGTTACCACTGCTGTTGGATGGGACGAAGCCAGGAAAACACTCACACACCGCATCGCCTGTTGCGTTTGAGCAATAACTGTTAAACCCACAAAACCCCTTGATTTGACATTTCCCAATCGAGGTATTCCACAGTACTCGGACATTTGTAGAGCCACTGCTGTTCTCAAATTGGTGCTCATACAGTATAAAGTTCCCGTCTGCAACAAGTGTTGCACGGTAGATTGAACTTGTATTGTGTGATTTGTTTCCAGGGCTAATATTTTCGTTCAAACACGAAATCCCAATGCAAAGAGAGCCCGTGGCATCAAGCCCGAGCTCTGAGACCACAAAAGTGTTTGAAGCCCAGTAAGCATCAGTGCCAGATGCTGCGCTGTTCTTTGGATAAGCAACGAGGTTTCCATCTGATTGCATGACCATAATGAAAGCTCCACTCGAATAGTCTTTTTCGGACACACTGGAAACCAGTTTGGCGTCAACAGTTAAATTCTGACCTCCTAGTAAGGTGTCAGTTGGATGATCAAAGCTTTGCCAAACAACAGTGCTGCCATCGCTATATAGCACAAAGTTGCCAGAATCAAGCATAGATGCTGAAGTTGTATTAACAGTTGAAATGAGAGCAAGACTTTCTCTCCCACTTGGGAAAAGCCGCAGACCGGTGGTGGTGATGTTCAACGTTGAATTTGAGGGGAGTGGGCTGCTATCACGGTTAGAAGTCCACACAACAGTTTTTTGGGGTGGAATATCACCACCAAGCAGCCATATACCCACAGCAAAGCCATTACCTTGTGGGTAAAAGCCAAAAGCAAAGTGGCCAGAAGGTGATACCCATGAACTATTATTCCCAAATTCAGTAGCACAGAGCGTAGACCCTGGCTTTATGATGCTCACACCTTTTTTTGCAAATAACATGCATAACAGTGAGAACACAACGGTTACGAAGGCCATAGGATTCGGAAACTCAAACAAAACTCTTCTAGCTTATCAAACTGAAACAAAGCATTATTACTTAACAATTCTCCGTTTATTTCAGAAGTTGACCGACTTTTATGCAGATGGTACGGTCCCCCACCAAAGACGTTCGGAAGCGACTAAATTCATCTTTCCAGAGTCCACTTGCTTCCAATGTGGAGAAAAAATAAAGTTGATGGAAGTTGACGGATTTTTGCCGGTTCTGAGAGTGGAATGTCTGAAGTAGTTCACACCTTCAAATTCATTTCTCCACACAATCATGGTTGGGAGAGTAACACACACGGCAATAAAGTAAATGAAGGTTTTCAAATTGGAAAATATTTTTTTAACAACATTTTTTTTAAGAATTTTTTTTATATGTAATAATTTTTTATTAGTCTGTTTTAAATATTAATATATCATAGTCGTTTCAAATTTTCATGTCATTTGTTCATTTCACATCAAACAATCAAACACGCACTCATGCTAAATATTTACATTTGAAGTAATATAACAAGGACAAAGTACTTTCACACCGTAATATTTTTTACACCCATTTTATATTATTTTTCACTATCCTTTACTTTTTCTTTATGATTTATAATTGTGGTTATTTTTAAAGAGAAAAAAATAAACTATGTTAAATGCTTTTAGGACATGTATTGATAGGTGATTTTATCCTTGAGATTATTCTAATTTTATTAGTATATATCAAAATCATATAGAAGAAGAAATCTAGTTTGTAAGAATCGATGTATTTAAATTTTTGTGTCAAAAAGAATTGTATCTTACACAATAAAAATTTACCTAAGAGAAACTTAATTCTTTATATATAACTTAATGTGAGCAGAGATAATAAAATATATGGAAATTATTTTGGTCTATTTAATAGACTAGACTTTTAAAAATATAGTCAATGTATTAATGAAAAATGTTTAAATTAAAGTATATTATGTGATTGATGGATGTGATGTGAAGAAATAAAGTTTGAAATAATAAATGTATTTTTGTCCTTTTAAAAATAAGCCAGCGTAGTTGTTTTGTTCGGTTGTGATTTTCATATGTTATAATGGTGTGCTACTTAAGACAGAGAATATTGTAAATGAGAGTACTCAACCGTGAGAGACTCAAAGCTAATGAGAGTATGTAAATAATTATATACATACATTTAATTCCTCATATTAAGATGAAACACTATATTTGAAAAATTTATATGAGGAGCACTGTAAACATATTAATTGTATACATAATTTTCTTACTGTGTGAAATGAGATATTGAGTGTAAACCAGCAGAGACCGGACGCTGTACGGAAGGATATCCAAGTCATTGGATTGCCAAATGGACCGGTCGTCCATTTCAGCGTACGAGACCCAAGGACTGGACGCCGTACGGAAGGGCACCCAAGTTATTGGATTACCAAATGGACCGGCCGCCCATTTCAGCGTACAAGACCCAAGGACCGGACGCCGTACAGAAGGACATCCGTGCCAGCGGATTACCAAGCTGACCGGTCGCCCATTATAACATGAGACCCAGGAGATTGCACTTCTACTCACTTATAGGGCGACCGCCCTTATGCCCCGTGACCATACTCTTGTGAAAGGTTATGTATGGCAGGGCGGACACCCGCGCGCCCATACCCAGAACTCACCCGAAGCCGGCCGCCCGACCGTGCGGATCGGCCGATCGTGTAACTAATCATCCTAATTTAAGGTAAGTAGGGTTTAAAAGCTATTTGGGCTGAATTGGGCTGTGATTAACGTTTCACTAATCCCAAGCCCATAGCGAAAACTATAAATACAGATCCAGGGTGAGTGGTAGATAGGTTGCATTTACTGCACATTTATTACTGTCTGAGAAAACCGCCTTAGCTCTCAACTTTGGTATCGGAGAATCTTTTGCAGGTCTCCCACCGGCGAACTGAGAAGTAAGCACAGAAGATCCGACGTGGGACCAGCACTGTCCCCCCACATCCGAAACAAAATAAAAGGTTAAATATAATGTACAATTTTTTTTTATACTTTACATAATCAATGCTTTATTAAAAAAACAAAGCGAATAATATTTCATTAATTACCTTATAGCTAATCTCTTTGACTACGTAGCTAAAAATATTCTACATTGATATTACCCTCTCTTGAAGCATGTTCAATAAAAATTGGTTACAATATTTAATTATAAGTAAAAATATTATTTTTAGATCACAGATAACTATCAATATTTTTAAACATTTTTAATATATGTAAGATTCATATTAAAATTATATTTTAATTCATAAACAATATTTGTAAATGCTGTCTTACTCAAGTTGCTAGAAATAAAATTGGTTTATTTGTACAATTTGAGTATATTTAAGAGTTTGATTTTATTTTTCTTTCCTTTGATTATTATCATAAAAAACATTTATAAGTAGAAGGTAACATGATTCTTCAACCTTCATGTCCTTCCATTTGTTTTTTCAATCTTTCTCTCTCTTTTGTTTTTGCTTGTCCTGGCTTGTTCCTTTAGTTATTTTTAAGTTATATGGTTGGAAGACATGAAAAGTTTATAGATCTTTCTTCTTTCTGTAAAACACCTTCCCATTATGCAATTTAAACCATGAAATTCATCTTCAGTTCTGCACATAGTATGAACTTAAAATGGGAATGCATCTTTTACTTTCTTGACAAATGGGCCGAAACCTTATCAAAACTAAGAAAGAGTCAAACTCTTACATAACCAAATATGTACTATAAAAGTGTTTCATCCTATAACTCTTGTATCTCATCCTGCACTTCCAAAAATTTCATTTTTAACCTTCTGACATATATATTTTCAACCTTTCTAAAAATTTTATTTTTTAATATATATATTTTTATTTTCTTCTCTCTTGTTAAAGACACTTTAATAAATATTTTTTTATTTTCTTATTAAAGTCACTCTACACCACCTTAATAATCATCTAATTTAATTTAAAATTTAATTATTATTTAATATAATTTTATATTCTAATAATTATTAAAATATGATTTATATTATAATAATAGTTATATTAAAAAAATAAAAATAAAAATAAAAATAAAAATTAAAAAAATGAAATAATAATGATAATAATATAAAATTTGATTCGATATATTAATATATATTAAAATATATTAAAATATTAAAATAAATTAAACAATTATTAAATTTTAAATAGAAACAAATTTTTTAAATATGCTAACAGTTTTGTTATTTAAAATTTAATAATATTTAATTTAATTGAAAATTATAATATTATTTATTATATTTTTATATTTTAATAATTATTAAAATATAATATATATTTTTATAACAGTTATATTAAAATTATTAAAAAAAAAAATAATAAAAATAATGATAATTATAATAAAAATAAAATTAATATTTAAAATCACATTTAATATATTTAAATGTGTTAAATAATATTAAATTATTAAATTAAATTAAATAATTATTAAAATTAAATAAAAAACAAAATTTTAAAGGGATTCTTAATCGGATATTCATGTATTATCGAATTACGATTAACAAATTTTAAATTTATTTTTTATTTAAATTTTAATAATTATTTAATTAAATTAATATTTTAATATACCGATTTTTATATTCGATTAACAAATTTTAAATTTATTTTTTATTTAAATTTTAATAATTATTTAATTAAATTAATATTTTAATATAATATAATATATTTAAATATCTTTAATGTGATTTTGAATACTATTTTTATTTTCATTATTATTATTTTTATTTTAGTTATTTTATTTTACTTTTTTAATAAAATTATTATAAAATGCAAATAATATTTTAAAAATTATTAAATTAGAAAAATATAATAAATAATATTATTATTTTTAATTAAATTAAATATTTATTAAATTTTAAATAAAAAATTATTAACATATTTTACGGTATCCAATAAATAAGTTTTTAAAATATTTGTTTTTATTTAAAATTTAATAACCGTTTAATTTATTGTAATATTTTAATATAATTTAATATATTTAAATATATTAAATCAAATTTTATATTATTGTTATTATTATTTATTTTTTATTTTTATCATTATTACTTTTATTTTAGTTATTTGATTTTTATTTATTTAATATAACTATTATTATGATATAAATCTTATTTTAATAATTATTAAAATATAAAATTATATTAAATAATATTTAAATTTTAAATTAAATTAGATTATTTGTAGGAAGGTGCAAAAGACTTTAATAAGAAAGAGAAGAAAATGAAAATATATTTATTAAAAAATAAAATTTTTTGAAAAATTGGAGGTGCAGAGGTGAGAAGATTAAAAATAAAATTTTTAGAAGTGGAAATGAGATGTTGGAGGTGTAGAATGAAACACTCGTACTATAAATATCATCGGGAAGTTTCTGATTGCATTGTTGGTATAAAAATGGATGTCATATTGGGTTGGGCTCCCAAATGATTTGAGAGTTACTCCCTCCACCACTACACACTATTTCCTACACCTCTCCATTTCTATTTTGCCATTTTAGTAATATTTAGACGGATGTGAATATGCGTTGGATTCTTAAACGGATGTCAACATCCGCGGACGGATATCGACAACCGTCAAAATACAAACGGATGATGTTGATATTCGTTATCGTCCGTTCAAGAATTAAGGGCCAGCTGATGTTGACATCCGTCCAAATGTCTCTGATGCGTGATGTCAACTCAAGCAAATGTTCAAGACCCTAATGCTTTTTCTGACAGCATGAGCAAAGCATGCACAATGCTGATTGCACATCTCTCTCCCCCGGAGGATCTTGCAGTGGATTAGACGTAAGAGGCGAGGCAATGCTTCATATGCATTCAACATGTATTATCAGACCATGGATCAACACAAAGATTCATGCAATTTCAATGGTCTCTCTGTCATCACTAACATCGACCCTTCACCCTCTCAAAGTTTTTGCCAGTTCAAAATCATGATCGATCTGGGGAAACATGAAAAGAAGTCCACTACTCCTTCTGATGCACCAAAAATTAAACTCAACTCAATGGTGATGCTCCTGTTCATTTTCACCATGTTCTTGCTGCTTTGTGTCTAGGTTTTTTTTATTGCTCTCCTGCAGAGATTCACAACTTCACGCCACCAATTTTTTTTGTTTAATCATTTATATTTTCCTTTTTGTATCTTTGAATGAAAAGTGAGAGATTCGGTATTTAATAGAAAGTGAGGATACGTGAGAGGCAAGGAAGAGAAGAATTTAGGAAAGAGGAAAACAAGGGGAGGAACAGAAAGTGGTACGTGTAAGAAGGAGAAGCTGGTGGTCTCAATTCAAGTTTAAGGACGCATGGGTCCCCCTGGATTCATTTCATAATTCTTTTAACAGTCACTTTTGGAGTGAGAGGTACGTGTGGTTCTTCACAGAGGGGGAGTTCTTTGCTCCTTTTGGTTTAAGGATTCATTTTAGTATAAGATAGAAATGTGAGATTTGTTTAAATACTATAAATGTTAACGGGGTTATTCAACTAATTTAAGTTTTATTTAATATTATATTATGATATATAAATATTAGCATTATTAAGTTTGGCAGGTGATTAGACTTTGACTGACATAAAATAAAAAAACTAATGATGAGAGTGGTACGTTGTTACGGTACTGAGAAGAAGAATTATCTTCTTTTGACTTGGTGGTGTTCTTTTATGAAGGGAATGGTTAGATGAAGAGGTCGAACTTTTTATTTAAAAAAAAAAAGTATACAAAGAAAGTAATTAAGCTTTGCAAAATTTCTTTGACGTGTACGTACGAAGGGGAGTCAGTGACAATGCTTGAACAACATTTCTCAGGGAAGGATAACGAGAGTGTTTACACCACGGATCTCCTAGCTGTGCCTCTCTTATGCAGTATGTGCATGTGTACGAGCATGGAGGTGTAGGAGTGTAGGGAAAATTTAAGATTTTAAAAAAGATAAATAAAATTAAATAATAAAAGTTAAATTTACATAGAATATTTTTGGAATAAAAGAAATAATAGAAAGGTGTAGAGAGCATTTAGAGTGGTGGAGGAACAACTCTCAATTAACCTGTTTTAAAAAGTAAAAAAGGTTAATTTTGTAATTAAAAAAAATTATTGAAAGTTGAAGAGGTGGAGGGAGCAAAGGTGGAGACAACAACACCCAAATGATTTTAGTGATGAGTTTGGCAATAGAGCCCAATTGAAAACTGGGTTTTATTCTACTTCATGTCCAAAAGCTGAGGACATCGTAAGGTCCACCGTTGAATCCCACTTCAAAAAAGATCCAATAAACGGTCTAGATGATCATGACCTTGTCACCTTAGTTGTTATGCTTTCTGTCATAGTATTTAACTCCAACAATTTTTTAACACACTTGTATCAGACTAAAATTCATTGAAAGTTAATTAACACCACTCATATTTAATTAACACTACTCATAAATTCATAACTTTCTACAACTTTTAAGCAAAATATGTAGAACATACGTTAAAGAAGGATTGTGTTATTATAAATGTCTGTCTTGTGATTTATGCTGCTGGTATCAGGAACATAATTGTTAAAAAGATAACAGAGTAAACAATAAGTAAAATGAAGGCACAAAACTGATATGTTGATATTCTCATTTTGTACTGAAAGTTTGCATAGCTTAAATGTAAATACCATATACTTACACTTACAGTTAATTTCATTATCATTACTACAGCAACACACGTTACTCCCATTTTTGTATTATTATACTATTTTATTTTAATAAATAAAAATTTAATATTTATATTAATTTTAATTGTATATTTACAAACTTTATTTTACAAATAATATATAATGACGGCAGACATTTAATATTGAACATGCCAACTGAGAAATCTGAATTGAAAACAACAAAACTAGGTTGAAAAACATAACAACGCCACCGGAGAGATTTGATGTATTTATATTTTTCTCCTTATTCATAGTAAGTGTAATATATGAAATATACGATCGGAGTTAATGGTTATTTATGGGAGGTATTAATAAGTCAGATTACCTTACGCTGTACAAATATAGGTTATTAATTATTGATTATTGAGTTTGATTACCTAAAATTATACTGCACTGATAACTATCAATGGCCACAAACTCTATAAATAATACAACTGATGTCAGGTACAATCATCTTCTTCTGTCCTAATAAAATATAGACATCTTTATGAAACATACATGACTTGAGCATCAGAGTGTCTTCTACAGGTCAACCACCAATAAGGAAGGATTACATGAAGAGTTGGTCGATCGAAGCATAGCAACGAAGGATGACCGATCCTAGATAAATGTAACCGAAACATTTTGGCGCCCACCGTGGGTCGGGCGACATCCCCATGAAGCCACGAAGAACTAGACGCGCGCTCGGTCTCGACATCGCTATTCGGATCAACACCAGGTTTTGCAACAATAGTATTCCGTAATATATTTATTTAACTCATATTTTTGTGAATAAAAATATTTTTCACACAAGAAGGTACAGAGCTGCGTTCAACCTTATCAGGTTCTACCGACTCGCGTTTTCTACCAACTCTTAATTTTAAATTATAAAATATCCTACACAATAAGGTACAGAGTTGCGTTCAACCTTCTCAGGTTCTACCAACTCTTAAATTATAAAATATTATGCACAACAAGGTTAAGAGCTGCGTTACCAACCCTTAATTTTAAATTATAAAATATCCTACACAGGAATTTAAATTATAAAATATTATGCACAGAAAGGTACAAAGCTGCGTTCAACCTTGTCAGGTTCTACCAACTCTTAAATTATAAAATATCATGCACAGGATGATTCAGAGCTGCGTTCAACCTTGTCAGGTTCTACCAATTCTTAATTTTAAATTATAAAATATCGTGCACAGAAGGTACAAAGTTGCGTTCAACCTTGTCAGGTTCTACCAACTCTTAAATTATAAATGTTATGCACATGATGGTACAAATTTGCGTTCAACCTTGTCAGGTTCTGACGACTCTTAATTTTAAATTATAAAATATTATGTGCAGGAAGGTTCAGACCTCAACTTGGTCAGGTTATAATGGCCGCTCGGGAGAAGTCAGAAAAATGGCTTCAGAAATCCCCCCTTAACGTACAAAGTCAGAAAAATGACTTCTGCCTCAGGACCGCTCGGGGGAAGTCAGAAAAATAGCTTCAAAAATCCCCGCTCAACGCATGAAATCAGAAAAATAACTTCTGCCTTAGGACCGCTCGGGGGAAAGTCAGAAAAATAGCTTCAGAAATCCCCTCTCAACGCAGGAAGTCAGAAAAATGACTCCTGCCTCCGCTCGGGGGAAGTCAGAAAAATGGCTTCAGAAATCCCCCTCAACGCAGGAAGTCAGAAAAATGACTCCTGCCTCAGGACCGCTTAGGGGGAAGTCAGAAAAATGGCTTCAGAAACCCCAACTCAACGTAGGAAGTCAGAAAAATGGTTTCAAAAATCCCCGCTCAACGTAGGAAGTTCGAAAAAGAACTCTTACAGTAAAATACTCAACAGGTTCAGCTTTGTCAGGTTCCAATGCCTTTTCATTATAAAAATAAATATTGAAGCGCTTACTTTATTTAAAAGCATATTTTTGGAGTGAAAATATCTTGGAGAGGAAAAAGTTTCAAAGAGAACTCTTAGCATTTTCTGTTCAGTCTAAGGAACATATCCAAAGAGAACAGGAGTTCTCCGCTCGGTACATAGAGCAATGAAGACTTAAAACATCGAAGATAGACTCCCTAAATACTACGTGAGCGACCTCTTTTAAAGCTCATAATAATCCCTACGCACCTCTTTTAATAAAGAGTTTGCTCGGACTTGGGGGCTTATGTACTTTATGAAATATACCGATTCATTCATGGGCAATTATCAGGTATTAATAGGTAATTATTGATTATTGGGTTTGATGCCCTAAAATTATACTGCACTCATAACTAATCAATGGACTTGACTGGCCCAAACTCTATAAATAATACAGCTGATGTCACGTACAATCATCTTCTTCTATCCTAATAAAATATAGACCCTCTTTATGAAACATATCTGACTTGAGCGTCAGAGTATCTTCTGCAGATCAACCACCAATCGGGAATGATTACTTGAAGAGTTGGTCGATCGGAGCATAACAACGAAGGACGACCAACCCCAGACAAATGTAACCGAAACAATAAGGAATTTTAGTCTTTAAGATTGATGTTAACAAGGAAAATCATTTATACAAACACTAACTATATTTTTAATTACTACTTTTTGTGGATTTGTTTTTAATATTTTTTGTTATACGTTTATCTCTTCATGCTGAAGTGTTACCTGTAATATATGTTGTGAAATTTTGCTTCTCGAAAGTATTGACTGTCGATTAAGAGTGACTTCATGCTTATGTTTTATGTTTTTTTTAACCAAAGCATATTCTTTAAAGCTCAAGAACTAGACAGCAAAATACGAATTTCCATTTTTTTTCATGTATATAAATATGAAGATAAAATTGTTAATTTTACTATTGCCAGATATATGCAATGGTAATGAGATTCCATGTTAAAGTTCATTAAATATGACTTTATTTAAAAATAGTTTGTTTCTACCAAATTACAGATTTGTCTTTTATTTTTGGTTTGGCCTACCATGTTTTCTATTTTACCAATGTCACATAATTTGTACAAAACTAACATTATTGGCATAACTATATGATGATCATACAAAACTCAACCATGGAAAAATTAAGAATTAAGACAAAATCGTATTGGTACAACTGCAGAATACATTATTGAATACACATTACAAAAAGACCAGCAAAGGAACACGCAGATTCCTACAACTTTTTTTCTCAGTATAGCCATTAGGAATCTTTAACTCAATCTAGCCCTGCTTTTAATCATCAAATGTGCTCATGAATCCACCACGAAAGCCAGCCCCATTACAGGATCCACACAAAATATCCTTTTTACCTCTGCAAGGAACACATATGTTGTGTAGAATTAGATTGAAGATAAACCTACGACACTGGCAATTATAATCCGAAGTCCTTCGACACATCTGTGATGGTTATTATACAAAGGCTCTATTTTGCAGGGTTTATCTTTAAATATATTTGAGACTTGGACTACATACATTAACAGCCTTATATTCAACAAAAATCACGACTTACTGAAAGTAATTGCATGTAATGTCAAGGAATCAAAAGAGAACAATTGAACAATATACAAGTTCAAGTGGTATGGTTCAGTTACCTGCATAGCCAACACAATCCACCGGCTTTAAATTGTCCGTTGAAGTGATCTTCAGAATTAACGCCAGTACCTTTGCATTGACTGCACGCTATTGCGCCTGCCAAAAACATAACAACCGAGTGAGTTTGATACTGATGTTTCTAATCATGGAAAGAGAGAAAATACTTCAAATATCAACTAGCTCTCCAAGAAATTGGAAACAGGCCTCAAATATGCATGGAAAAAATCCTGACACTTCATCAAGAATTATTGATGATGACCGATCTTAATGCATTCTTCTTCCAGCCATAGCCTTAACCTAGCTATCAAGCCCAAATACAAAACCAGGACCACTCAAAGTCTACCTTCACATGTC
This sequence comes from Vigna angularis, assembly GCF_016808095.1. Lineage (NCBI taxonomy): Eukaryota > Viridiplantae > Streptophyta > Magnoliopsida > Fabales > Fabaceae > Vigna > Vigna angularis. The sequence continues at coordinate 10,269,138 of NC_068970.1, read as the reverse complement.
TATCCAAGGCATATAGGAATACCAAGACTAAATAAGATAGGATTTAGCCAAGTGCTAAATAGACAGTTTCATCTGTTTGAATCAGTCACCATTTCCACCATTTGCTTGAAAGATGATTTCTTTTACGCTCCGGATATTGTGAATGTAAATGCTCAATAGAGAAATCATCACGAATAGCTAACTGAAACATGACAAGCATCAACATACCTCCAGACTAATTGGGTTTCTTACTATGAGGATATGTTACATCCCCACTGGAACCTGTATGCCTTTGACAATTTTTAAGGTGATATCAGTATTTGGCTAATATCTTTGACTCAGATGAGAAACAACAGTGTTTGGCTTAATAGATTTTAAAGACATCATTACCTTCACTATTGACACAACAACTTTTTAGGGAAGATGTAAAATTTCTCAATAAAACAAGAAGAACTGAAAGATCTAAATGTTAATGAGGTCTAAGGTTTTCCTGTTCTGAATTTCGTATAAAGCAAACCATTGCTGTATGATATCATACAAAGGCTGTAACTAATTTGAACCTTCGTTGAACAAAGAATAAGAAGGGTGCAAAAAAATCTTTATAAAAGGAAATTAAATTCTGCGTTTTCACTTACCATTTCCATCACAACCAGAACAAACAATGCTCCTAGATTTTGTTTTTTTAGTGTCATCTTCTGTAGCCTGCATTAAATAGAAATCAGAGAGGGATTCAAAGGATATGCAATTATGAATTGTTAAACACAACAGTAGAAATGTGCAAGCTATATGTGCCATATCCCATTTCTTAGACTCTTTTTCCAAATGTTACTGGACAAAACTTGTCAGCCTATGAACCACACGTGGTAGCATGATGACACAAAAAAGGAGAAAGAAAACTGAATACAGAGCACCTTATTTGTAAATGGGATGCTGAAATTAAACTAAAATTCTCACCTTAACCTTCAAAGACTGAAAGCTTGGAGCTCTAGAACTCTGACACGCTTCCTTCACCCTAAAAGTCTTTCCCGTAACTGAATAACCGATAAGTGTCCCTATTAAAGTGAAACAAATTCTCATTCAATATTATAAGCACAGCAAATCCCAAGAAAGAACAATTAAACAGAGAGAGTTATTAATACCAGGTCTGTTTGGGGATTCCAAGGAACAAATAGGAGCAAAAGAAAGAGAGTGCGCCATTCTCAACCACAGGGTCTTAAAATATCAAACTGTGTAGCCAAGTTTGGTCTGAACTCTGAACTGAAATGAAGGAGTGAGCTCAACTAATACAAGTTTGAGCAGATAAGGTCTTCGAATATGTGGGTAAATTTCGTGCTTTCATTACTTTAACGCCCTTGGACCTGTAGCAACGAATAGTGGGTATTTTGGTAAAATCCTTCTTCGTGTGCATAAAACAAAGACATGGATTTTTTTGAAACACAAACAAATGGCGAGCACTCTGCTGTCCGTACACCGCTTTCTTCCCTCCCAAAGTAAGCTTAATTGCGTGCAATTTCGTCAGATTCGTCCTTGTTCTTTGTCAGTCTTGTCAAAATTTCCATTCCCTTTTCAATAAAGTGTGGATATTTTCACGAAAATACTGTGGGAAAAATTTATTCTCGTGTTGGTTTATCGTGTTTTCTTTTCGTTATTTTAGAGAGGGAAAATATCGGTTACATGAGTGCTTTCAGAGCTTCATTTCGTGGCCAAGCTCTGTGCAATTCAGGTTTCTGTGGGAGACAAATAGCTAGAAGCCATGGAAAACGTTTTGTTGTTCACTCACTGGTTGCCACTTCACCCTTTCTGTTGTCTCTGTCAATTCATCTATCAGTACTTATAATTGTGGTTTGCATATATTTGAAGTCTTGATGTGGTAACTATGAATTATAACTTTGGCTTTTCTTTGTTGACAGTTTGGAAGTCAGGTGAGGTCCGTGAAGAAAAGAGAGACAGTGATTCCCGAACCAGATTACAGGATTTCAATTGTGCTACTCGGTGGTTACTGATTCTCTCTTTATTTGTATGTGTCTTACAACATAGTTTTAGACTTTCAAGTAAGCATAATGCTTACTGTATAGATTGTATCTGTAACTGAGGATAATGACTTGGTATAATCGTACATATTTGAGCGCATTGTGGATCTTGTTCTTCCCAAATGAATATCCCATAGTCCAGCATACTTTCATATATAATTTTGTAGACTTTGCTGAATCTAGAACTACATAATTTGGTTGGTGGTCATTTTACCGGGCTAGTTACAATCTGTTAAAGGATTGAATTTCATTCATTTGAAAATTAAGCACCCTTACTGACCGATAATGTTGCCTTAGTTTTGGGTTCTTTGGAACTTGGTGAATTCAAGTCTTTTCAAATGAGTTTAACTAAGACTTTTAGCATCTTTTGAACACTATAACTCAGTCTTACTTTCCTTTTCGTACATACCACTAACATACTAAAATCTTATGTGGCTTAAAATTGTACAATCAGGTATTGCTGGTGGGTTGATTTACACAGATAATCTAGTACCTGCAGTACCTGTTGGTCTCCTTGGATTGCTTCTGTTGTTCCAGGTGATTATTAGTAAAAGACGGTGTAACTAAGAAAGGTGTAGCTTGGCTCACGTACCTTCTTTTCGGAAAGGACATGACATTTCTTTTCTGATGACATTTCTCTTCTCATTTTTCTCTTATTTCTTCAGACTACCAGAGTGAGATTTGTCTTTGAAGATGATGCCCTGGTTTGTTACCTTCTTAGTTCTCCAAAAAATATGTTCTATGTATAGTACTATTTACTTTCTTAAAAGCCTTTATATTTTGTCTTATTCCTGCTAAAAAAGTGTGTTGAAATTCGTTAGTTCGAATTAATAAGAAAAGTCCACTACTTACGGTCATACTGCTAAGGAATATTTAAAATTTAGAATACATATTGCAGTTTTTAGTTAAGTTTTTCTGTTCAGTTTTCAAATGTAAGAGCACAAAATGTCATGCCATTATATAATTGAATCCATCTCAGTTTTTTTTTCTTTATACCCCACAAGCAAGACCTTGTAATTGTAAATTATAACAGTCAAAAATAGAGAATCACCCTCTTGATTTCTGAGAACAGTGTTGTTTCAAACATTTATGTCTTAGTAGCAAGTTCAATGCCTTTTTTCCATCAAGCATTGCATGAGTTTATTATTGGATTACACCAACTTGATGCAAAAGGATAAACTACATGACTAAACAATCTGCAGCTTGATCGATTGTAACTTTATGTGGTTTATATTTATTTGCAATTATCATTCAGTTTCAGGTACCATCTTAGTATATGTAACTTCATCGGCATATTATATCTGTCTGCATGACTTCATGTACTTGGATATTTATCATTCCATGCTGTTTTCTATGCTCTCTTTTTAGTTACTCATGTTAGTTGTATACAAAATTCTGGTTTAGGAGGTAAGGATAGGTGAACAGCTCCAGGAATCAGGTGAGAATGTTTTTGTTGGAGGAGAAAACCGCTGGAAGTAAGTACCTGATTTCTTGTATACGCTTACCAGAATTTCACAAGAGTAGGACAAAAACTAGTATGATATGCTGCAGGTACTCAACATTTGTTAATTGGGAATTCTGGTGGCCGAACTTCCCTATCTTGGTTTACTTCAAGGAGACGCAAACAAAGCCCGAAGGACAAATCCATTTCTTTCCCATAATCTTTGTAAGCAGTTTGGACGCAAGTGTAGCCAATACACATATAGGAGATGGCTAAGAAAATAAATCTCATTTGCAGACATTAAGCTTCGGCGTTTCTTTTATTGTTCTTGGTATTTTATTTTTATATGCAGAATGGTAAGCAGCTTTATGAGGTTATGGTGGAAAGAGCTGGCCCTTCAAAAACTAGTGGACCAAAGGAATCCTAAGGACTGAGCTGTGTGGTTAGAGCCCCAGGTATAAAAACCTTAAAAACCATTTAGTATCTTCTTCATATGATAATGAAAATTAGAAGATTACTACAGGAGGATTTAGAATTCTTCATTTTACTAACATATATCATCAATGCCTACTGTAATGGTTATTTGATCATTATACCACAGAATAGAGTGGCTCTAAGGCTTGTTCACGTGTTTTACAGTGGGGTGTCTTGGATGCCATTGAAATCGAGGGAGCCCCGGAAAAGAGACTTTTTATGTTGAGATTGCTATTTGTTTGTGGTAGTGTGCTGAGACGAGGAAACACTGTTCTCGCTGTTTCAAGTAGCAGGAAAGCTTTATTTAAACAAATAATTCTGATGTAGTTTCCTCAGCAACAAAAAAATATAATTCAATTATTTTGAAGTCTCGTTTCACACGAATATAATTCGTCTTATTCCTTTCGAGATTGACCAGTGATTTTTCTTCATTTCGGAAGATTTATAATTTAACAGTACCCAATATTTGATTTGTGTTGGCTTCCACAAATGTAGTTCTCCGAATTGACTACGACATATCAAACGTAAGAAGTTGATACACAAGTAGTTTTTATAAATAGATTTCAATACTATAATTGTAGAATACATTAAACGAATGCCTACAAATAAAGGCCGGTATAGAAAATCACGAAGCCTACCCAAGAATCATAATTTAAGGTAATGCATGTCCAATAACACATGCATTTCAAACTTCGTGAACTGATAGAGATTGCGAAGCAGCTTGCAGTTAGCGATGTAGCCACCCGGCATAACTCTTTTCTATCAGCATTGGAATTCAACACTCATGAATTAGCTGACATTACAACTGGCAATAACTTGGCTTTCCATCTAGGGGCTGCAAAACAGAAAACCAATATTACGATCGATCCTTCTTGACGCAGTGTGCATCTGTTCCATGTCGAGTACAATCATGATAACCCACACTCTGGAGGAAGCCTCGAATCTTTTCTACAGTGCTATTACTGGCCTGTAACAAGCGCTCATCTTCTTCGTATATGAGATATGGGGCTTGGCTTCCTTTCCTGGAAAGCAACTTTGATGCTCCTTTTAGAACGTGATATTCCCAGCCCTGAACATCTATCTTTAGCAGAAGAACAGGCTTGGATTCCGGAATCACTTCATCAAGAGGAACAGTCTTTACTTGAAAAGCTACCTCTTCATTGGACTTGAATGCCAACTTTGCACCTGTGGCAGAAATAGCACTGTTGTCTAACCTACCAAGCAACTGAAAAAAAAAGAAATTGAATAATCAGCACTGAAAGACAAGCAGAAGTTGAGATGTAAAATAAAATTAATTTCATTTTCTTATCCTTCTAGTTTTCATGTCCGAAACAATGAGGACCTGGCAAGATGTTACATATTTTCTCCCCAAATCCATTTCTTTCCATAAAAATGGAAAGTTCCAAATAAAATCATGGATTCAGAGTTGGCAACTATAATGGAAACCAAAAATGAAAAGAGATTTTTGTTGTATCGTTTCAAACTGTTAAATTTTTTTCCGAGCACAACGCCCGGTCAGACTTGTGCATTAATTTTATAAGATGCTACAGAAACCAGCCAATAGCTATTGCTAAATGAACATGACAAATATTTGGAGGCCACTTTTCAAGTTGGTTCCTGAGAAGATTTTAGACTTGCAAGTTATGATCATCTTAGTTCACTAAAGCATACAAGCTGACTCTTTAAATAAGTCTTTTGATGGATAAACAGACCATTGTTCCAAATATGCCATTTGCAGGGACTAACCTGCCCTAGTAAAATTTTAAAATTTTGATCAGCAATCTGAGGATAGTGGGTGCACAATTGGAAGTCATCACCTGAACCTAAGACCTTATTTGATTCTCCATCCAACCCAACTAACTAGCTGAACTAATCAGGTTTGTCAAAATCTTACGGTCAAATCAAATGATCCAAAACAGCTCATTTAAAGAATGTCCTTAAGCTTCAACACAACTTCAAACAGGAGACTTAACGACCTTTTTAGTGGGTAAAAGACAGTATTAGAAAAATATAACAAAAACGATAGGTCCTAATGAAGCTAACAGCAGATTTGTCAGATAACAATGAAAGGGAAAAGTCATGAGGATGCTGCAAACAGTAAGTTAAAGATCCCTGGATATTCTATTCCTCCAACGTGCCACGCTCTTTTTGTTGATAAACTACATTCGCAGCACATGATTTAGAGAATATAACCACACTCTCACCTTATCTCTTTACAAGAGTGCAAAATATGCAGGATAAAAGTTCAACACAAACAGCACCATGGGCCTGCCTTACACACCATGTTAGGTACTTCAAGAAAAGCTTACAAATATGCTTTGACTGATTTATATATAACCTCGTTATGCACACCTAACCTATTGCATCATAAACTAAAGAGACTACAACTGAAGTATCACCACTAATTGTTTCCTATTCTTTATTTTAAATATGGTAATAATAGAGCTAAGAAAGATTTGACACTAAATTTAGTGTTAAATATAAGTAAATATATACCATTGTATTGGATCTTTGTTGAACAACTTTGGAATTGTTTTCAAGTTTGTATGTTTAACACCTCTTATTGGGCATATTATTTGTTAGTAGACTTCTCGCATAGCTTTTAGGACCAGTGGATCTAATTAGTTAGACAAGTCTAATAGTCTTAGGCGTATAATATAAGTAGTCATTTGTTGAATTGTGTAAGAAGTTTTGAGTCGTTGGGGAATTTTTAAACTTTGTGCTTTTGGGAGAAAATTTATAATCTTCTAGGTCACTTTTGATTCTTGTCTTTAAATTTCCTAATTCACAGTGACAAATAAAAGAAGCGTGGCATTGTTCTCACATTTCCACTGAATTCCACTTTTTGTTCGTTTTCCTTTATCTTCTATTCCTTGTTAAATTGTGATTGAAGCTAATATATCCAGTGTAAGGGTTCAACTGGTTTCAGGTCATATTTCATACCGTGGTCATCGTTGCAACTAATGATTAAAATTCAACAAAGCATAAATGGAAAAGAAGTGAACTCTCAAAACCATTTTCAGAAATTGATTTATAACTAATAGAAATAGTTCTTTATTAATTTATCTATTTCCATCAACAGCAATTTCCTCTACGTTTCTTCTCTCTAAGCACTTCAAATGATTCTTTCCCAGCAAACTAAACTAGTATCCAACTAAAACAAGCCTGCTTCTACAACATAAATTCAATTCAAGCTCGAAAAAAAGCACATCAAAATTAAATTAAAAAAATAAATAAGGCAAGAAATATAACCTTGTAAACGGTAATGTTACCAACGCGATCCGACGCAGCGGCCTCGAACACAGTGACCAAATCCGCAACTCGGTTGAAGTAAATCCCTTCACAGATCTTCTGCAAATTCTCGAACACGGGCTCAAACGCCAGAACCTGAAACCCCATGGCAGAGGCGGCGAAGGTGGCCATACCCACGTTGGCACCAACGTCGACGACCAACCCATCCTTGCCCTCGCTCTTGGCCTTCTCGAGCAGGTCCTGAATGGTGACGGAGATGTCGGGCTTGCGAAAGGGCTTTCCTTTGAGCATCCTTACAATGTTCTTGTGAGGCTTGTCGGGGAGGGTTCCGAAATCGGAGAGGGAGAAGAGGAAGGGGTAGCGCACGCCCTCGACGGTGTTTGCGACGACGGGGTGAGCCTGAGGAGAGGCGGAACAGTCGAAGGGGGAGACTGCTTTGAAGGAGAGGAAGGTGCTACGGGCAATGAGAGCAGAGGTAGAGGTGTATGAGAAACGCGGGGTGAGGAATGCGAAGAAGAGAAGGAGGAGAGTGGAAGGGAAGAGTAAAAAGAGGAACTTCGGGGAGAGGAATCTGGTTTGCTTATCTCTTTTCCATGCATTTGCCATGGAACAAGAGTGTCTGCGTTATCAGAGCTTGGTCTTCTTTCAATGGAAAGAGAAAGGTTTTCTCTATTTCAGATTAGATCTTGCTAGCAGTGCGAGGACTCCTTCGAAAGTGTTTTTCATTGATCCTAACACTAGCCTTTGTTTATCATTTTTGTTTTCTTTTTATCACTAAATTTTAAAACATTCATTTTCTCTGTTTCTTTTTTAATCCTTTTCATTTACACATATTTTGCAAAAAACAAAAGAGCTAAAATGTCCCAAAATATAAAAATCATTTTATGTTTTTCAGTCCTAAAATATTCAGGGAGTTCTCTTTTTGTCTCTCATATTTGACATTATTATTTTTAGTTCCCGTATTTTGCAAAAAAAATATTTTGAATGTTGTTGAAATGAATAATTTTTAAAAGGAAATAAAACTATATTAGATTAGGTGCTTGACAATAAAAATACAAAATCAAAGTGAGTTAGTTATTCTTATTAATTACAATATTTTTAAATGGTGTTAGCACATGCCGATTAAAACAAATATTTATAAATTTAAGAAGAAAAAACTTACTCTAAGTTTAAAGCATGTAAAAACTATTCTTAGAGATATTTGACTTCAAATATAATTATCTACTTTAGTACTTTAGTACTTTATTACTTTGCTTTAAATTTTTTTTAACAATGATAGTACAAGACATTTTGATGTTAACTCAAACTTGGAATTTCCTCTATTCAACCCAATGGAGACTTAATAGTTTGTATGAAGTCTTAAAACTCAATTTTCATGACTGTCATATATTGGTTTAGAATTATTTTTTTTTCGATTTCACAATAATACCTTTGTCATCTTGTTTATGCATAATGGAACAATGTATCATGTCAGTTAGAGATAAATTTTAAGAATTCAACAATAAAGAAAAAAAGAGAATTCTTCCAAGGCTTATTATGTACTCTTTTTGTGCGTTACTATTTCGATCTATTGCCAAGTCAAGATTATTTTATTTCCTTACCCAATTGTTACAAAGAGTGTAATTTTAATTAATACAAGTTCATGCATAGAAAATGTTTGTTTCCCAACAAAAAAATTAGTATTTGCCTTTCTTAGTATTTTTGAACTGGTTGAGTTCCATGCAGGAGAATTCTTTACTCAAAAAAGTGTACAAGGAATTCTTTTATCAACAAGGTGAATTTAGAAGAAACTAATGGGTTTAATAGTTCATCAATTCATGAGGTAATAGATATAAAATGGTATTGAATGTAACTCAAGAAAAGGGTGAGATAAGCAAAAAAGCAGAACAAGTGACAGCTACTTGAGCGTGTTCTTGTAAAAAGATTAGTTGGGAAAGTACTTTTCACGGGTTTGTGCCACTTCCAACCTAACAGTAGGAAGCATTCTGCCCATGCATTACATAACTGAATCTCTTATTTACTATAAAGACATTCTGCAGAGCACGACAATTGCATAAATGATGACTCGTCATTGCCATTCATGAAATTCAATAAATCATGTGAATCAAATCAATGGATACATATTACCTACAAAAGTGTGGTCACGTTAGAATTTGTGTAAAAATAGAAATTGAAGGTAACACGTACTATTGAAGAAATGGTGGTCCCTTCCGTTTTCTGCTCTATCTTCTCATATTTCTTGTTTGTCTCAGAACATCCTCAGGTGTCAACTGGACATCATAATGGTTTGCCTGTTGCCGCTGAGTGATGGATAAACAACAATGAGCATAGCAAGGTGTTTAAAACTGGGAGTCAAGAACACTGCTTAGTGTGAAAATCTTCTGCTGACAATAAACCATTGATAAGACGTTTGAGCCTTTCTGCTCCAGGGCCAGGCTTAAGTTCGGTGATATTTTTTATGGCAGAATATGGTTTGGTGGTGTTTGAATTTGTCCGGTCAAACCACTTGCCAGGCACATAACCATGTTCATTTCGTCCCAGGAGTTCAGTATCAATCTTATCCAAGAGTTGTTCGTTGCAGCCAAATTTCCGAGCAAATGGAGCGTTGCTCTCCACCATTTCCTCGTAGTTATTGATTGTTAGGAAGTGTGGATGTTGTTTTGGAGGGTTATCCCATGATATGAAGTGGAGGTCATGATTTACAGTAGTGTTCCGGAACTCATCAGCATTGCAGATGACTGTGTGAAAATACCCTTCAGGGGAGGATAGAAAGTTGGCATAATACATCAAGACTATTCTAGGCAAGTTATCCCATCCCCATAACAAATACTCAACAAATTGGCGAGAGAGCATCATCCAAGCAGAACCTGAGCAAAATCAAGTAGCATAACAAAACTCAGAAAGCATAGAGTTGGATACTACTACTAGGTCTTTCAACTTAAGGAAAACTATTTTAAAAACTTCAGATGATAAAGTGTGGTATGTCATAGATTCAAGTAAACTAGTTGATATTGTGCGGATGTTTAACTGCAAATGGCTTCATTTTGAAACAAACTTAAAAGGGTCATGCTAGCTAACAAAGGACCTGATGACATTGGTTAAGGTGCATTTAATACACTTTCTTAATTACTTATAAAGTAATTATTAAATGATTTTTGTTTTTTCAATAAAATTAACAGTTACTTGCTTCTGTTCTGCTGTTCCATTTACCAATGTCCTTACGGTACATGTTAGCAATTGTCAACATAAAATAGAGGGAAAGGACACCAGAATAAGCGTATGCAATTAGACCTCTCGTATGAATGAAATAAATTTCCAGCTAAGTGACACACAGCTCATGATAATTGCGACATCTATATTAGGAATACCAATGGCAATCAGTAGTACTTCTATATGAGATATTTGAGTTCAACAAGAGAAAAGGTGCGAAAAACTGTGGCCAACAAGAGAAAAGTAAAAGAATGGAGAAAGGTGAAAAGGTGTCGTAGTTCCGGGTAATCATATACTAAAACCAAAGGCTCTACCACCCTCTCTCTATCTCCATCATCACTGTTTAACTTCAATTTTCAAATTTTTTTCCTATTTTGATTTCCGTAAAATCTTCAATTTATTCTACGGTAGCATGTCTCATAATACTGAAACATTCTACAAATGTGAAAAAGCAAACTAATAAACGTGGAATGAGAAAATTAACAAAATAAAGATTTAAGCAAGATAAGTCATCAGATACCATACCTGTAAACAGCTTATATGCTGTGGGAACATTTCTTTTCTCTGTCACCCAAAATAAATCAGATTTATTGACACTATAAAGTGCTGGATCAATTATAACAGGCTTGGCTCTCTGATCTCTATTGAAAAAAGGAAACAGCAAAGTCTTCACGAAGTTGCACGTTACTTTTGAAGGAAATAAAGAAAACCATGCAATATAACACAGGATGAAAGGATTAGCAACTTACTCTTTCCAGCCAATATCACTGGTGTGCTCAATAAAGTTAAGGTGTCTCGGCGTTGATGACAGCGTATGCAACAGATCTGTTGAGAAAAATACATGAACTGAGTGATCGTGAAAACAGGGTAACATAATTCACAGTTCACATTCTTTAGTAAGTTTCAACAAATAAACATATTTAAGCATTTAACAAACAAACCATAAAAAAATCCATAGAAATTTATTTTAAAATATTTACTCTTATCTGAAACCCGGCATTCTTCCTCCCCCACCACCCCAGGCCACAAGAAGAGAGAGAGGAACAAGCCTGTCAGCTGACAAAACAAACAACTCATCGATGAGCAAATCGACAAATAGAACACTTTGGACTATATTGGGGCCAGATCAAACCAACTTAAAATTCAGTAAGTCCTAAACTTATCTCAAAATTAGCAGCAACCGGTTCTCACATCACATATCAGAAATGCATTCCAAAACAAACCAGCATTTAAATCCATTAACACAAAACCAAAACCTGGGAAACAGCCAAGACAGAAATAAATGCCCGGCCCCGTTTGAAAGATCACGAATCAACAAAATCTCCGTAACACAGACACGGAATCCAACAAGAAGCAGTGCGTAGTTTTGCTGATCGAAGATACAAAAAGAAAAGTTAAAGAGAGGGTAGCGTACCATCTTGGGTGACCAAGGGGTAATCAGAAGCGCTTAGATTGATGAACCAATCCCAGAGTCCACCTTCCTTGAACAAAATGGCCGCAGCGTGAAGGGTATTAGTGACCATAGTAGGTCCCCTGTAGGTGACCAAGTTAGCCTTAACAACCATCCTAACATTGCCCAATTTGGCAAAGAGAGGCTCGTTCTTGACGAAGTTGGCAAGCTCCAATCTTTCCTGCGTGGAAGCCTCGAGGTCCAAGTGCACAGCGTACTGATTCCTGGGATGATAAAGGGCCTTGAGGGTTCTCTTCAGAGTCTCGCCATCACCCACTGACCCCGAGATCAGGTAGGCGATCCTGGGAACGGATTCGCTGGATGACGTGGAAGACACCCTGAGCTTTGACTCCACGAAACGAGGCTCTTCCACTCTGCCACGTGTACGGTATAGGTAGAGCAAAGAGGAAGAATCGGTGGAGACGAAGATGGAAAAGAGTATGAGTAAGGTTAACAAGAGTAGAGACAATACAAGTGGGAGGAACCATTTCTTCCTCTGCTGTTTGTTGGTCTCCATAGATAAACAACGTTTTCAGGTACAAATGGCCCAAGTGCCAACCTTTCCTTGCTGGGGTTTCTTCAGTGTTTCTGTTGCAAGGACATTGAAGAAAGAAAGAGATAAATAGGGCGAGTAATACTAAAAACCTTGGTTCATCATTAATAGCAATAGTCTAATAATAATAATATTATTTATCGTTATGAATTAGGGTACGTTTGTACTTGCGATAATACAACAGTCAAATTAATTCTGGGTCGCTTTCTTTTCTTCTCCCTCTCCCCACGCCTCCTTCACTTTTGTTCTTTCTATTTCATTTTTAAAAAATAGAAAAATTCTATTTTTCTCTTTTGTTTATTTATTTGTCCAAACAAAATACAAGTGTTAGACCGATTGAATTAATAAATTTTTTCAATTTTATTAAGATGAAAAAGCTTGTAGCATAAATCATTTAAATATAATTTTTAAAATAGCCATCGCAAGAGTGCATAATTTCTTGGTATATATAAATTCATTAGATAAAGATATAAAAGAAATAGCATTGAAATTGTGTTCTGATTAAATTTACTAATCATATCCTTTTTATGCCTATTATAACTTTATATATAAATATAGATATATCATGTTATATACTTTGAAATAATATTTAAATGTTATCTTATATAATTTAGTTAAGGTGAGAGTATGTTAGACTATCTGTGAAGAAGTCTTCAGTTTGTCACTATAAAGTTTTATTAACCCATTTTTATTTACTAAATACAATAACTTAAGATTTCAAATAAAAATTGTAGTTTAGAAAACTCTGTTTTAAGTGATTAGAATATATTTGGTGATCCATATAGCTAACAATTATTTTGAGTTTAGTATTATTTTGCAATAATAAGAAAGATTAAAATAAAAAGATAAAGGTATTTTTTTAAAAAGATAATATACAGGTGTCATGATTGTGGAAGGGTAAATAGATGAAAGTGTTAAAGATGTGAAAAGGGATATATGCCTTGCGAATTTGAATGGAAGAAAATCAGGGCAAAACATGACATGACAGCAAAACTAAACAAGTGTCGGCAGAAGACACAGCAATGCATGAGCACCAAACACAGCACAACACAAACGCGATTATTGTGTGCTTTAACCAATCATGTTTTGCTTTTTACACCTACTCGTTGTTAGGTAGAAGGGCATACATAATACACTCTTTCCTGTCATCTTTAATGCTCTGCTGTTTGCTTAATATACCATAATTTATAATAATTAATAAACAATTTACATTTTTTCTAAAATTATAATTTTGATATGTTTTTTTCTTTTTTTTTTCATAAAGGTCTGCTACTTACAAAATTGTGTCTAATCTAATTATATTAACTAATAAGAATGTTTCCCTTAAACTTTTATTTAAAAGGCAAATTTTAACATTTAAAGGGATTATCATCAGTAAATTACTCCATTATTTAGGTATATTAATATATATCGATTTAAAGTGTTATCAGTAAATTATTCCATTATTTATCACCAACTTATCCAACATAACTCTAGTTAACTGTGCTTATCATTTTAAAACTAAAATGAGTAAGTTGACTCGAAAAAAAAATTAAACTATTTATTTTATAAAGTTAATTTAAATGGACAAATTTATGAAAACAAGAAATCACAACCATGGGTCTAACTATGTGGATTGAATTTCTTGGTAACGAACTTTGATTCATTCCAAACAACAACTAAAAAAAGACAAACATTATCTTTACTTTGTTCATATGGTCATTCTTAAACTATGATTAGGTGAAGATAGAAATAATAGGGAGATAAAAGTATTTTTTATATTTTATTCTGTTTTTTTTTATATATTTTTATATGTATTTTAGAAACACGTAATTCTAAAATAATATGTGAAGTTTATATGAGTATAAGTTATCACGTATATATATTTTGAAATGGTACAAAACGTCTACTCATCAAAATAAATTTTAAATATATATCCATGCATATTTTTCGTTTATAATTAGGTACATTACCCTTTCTTCCCTTCGCTGGTCTCATGGGAACACTTTTTCAAATTTAGACCTGGTAAGTTTAATTTTGAAAAAAAAAACTTAATAAGTTTTACGAAATAAAAACATTTATAATTAATTTAAAATAATTTTTTCAAATATTATTTGAAAAATTAAAATAATGGCTTAAAAACATGAACGGTTTTTTTTTATTATTACAAATAAGTGATTGATTTTAAAAAAAGAAATAAAAGTAATTAATTTAAAAAATTTATAATTTGAAAAACAAAAAACATATAAAAGTTTGTTTGATCTTCTTGATTATTAAAAAGATCAATGATTCTTAATGGGCAAAAAACAAATGAATGATAATGATAGAATCCATTGAATAATGGAACAGTGAATTAGAAAACACCTTGAATGTTTCAATCAGCAGCCAAAGAAGGCACCAAACTTGTTAGAACAAAGCAAGGATTAAAAAAAGTGTAGGCACGCTGCTCACTAATCTTTTCACTGTTTGGCACAAATAAAGTTTCATTTGGTTCAAAAGTCATAAACGCGCTTTTATTCCAAATTCAAGGTTCAATCACTCATCCAATTTGATTCCTCCTCCTCCATGACATATTCAACGTTCATGGTACAATTTCCGCGATTAGAAATGGGCTTTCAGAAGGAAAAACAAATGTTTAATTTGTGATTATATGCACAAATGTTTTATTTTTTGTTAGGTTGATTTGATAATTAATTTAATCCAAATGCGAATAATCGCGATATAGCTGTATTCATAATTGATTAATAATCTAAATATTTCCCACTAGCTAGCTGTATTTCAAAACTAAAGGGGCGTTTCTTCATCATCCCATGTTTTTCTTTCTACACCTACAATTTTTATTTTTATTTTTCATTTTACCCTCTTCATAATAACAAATTGGATAATATGGGAGAACTAACCTGATCAAAACTAAACATGTTCACTAACTCATGTTTTTTGTTACCACATGCAAGACTGCACCATCAAAGTCCTCCTTTTTAGTTGTGCCCTTTCAAAGCTATCAGAGTCAATACATGAAATCATATCTATATTTTTATTTGTTGCTCACCTCACACCAAACACAACCCCTCATATTCAAGTCTACATAATTCAGTTCGTGTTAATTAGTAGGGGTAAAATGGTCAGCAGAGGAAAGTAGAGAGAATGGAGGTGTGTTGGATGGAATCTATGCTAAATGCGGATGCAATGAAAAATTATGCAAAGATGGATGTGAAGAAGATGAAGATGGAAGTGCAACAGTGTGGATGGGAGAAGGGGATTGGGGACGAAGATAAAGACGGAGGTGCATAAGTGTGATTAGTGCAGGAGTAAAAATGGGATTAAAAATTTTATGGTGGTGTAAAAAGAAAAAGAGGGAAGTGCAGGAAGAAGTAACCCATTGTTAGTTATTAGTCTTTCAAGTGGGCTCTCTTATCAGGAGTTCAAATGTGTTTCAAATTGGGTGTTTCACCCTACACTTCCAAACTCCAATTTCCTAAAATATCTCTAATTAATGAAGTGGTTGGTTATATATTTGTTCAGAAATGAAGTGTTGTTGCTTGATTGCATTGTTGGTTGGGATGTTTGGTTGGGGTACATACTTCTTGGTGGTGTGCTGGTTTCATTGGTGGTGGGAGATTGCGGGGGGAGGTTAACAGTTTGTTTATTTTTGTTTTCATCTATTTCACTTGCATGAGAAGCACATCAACATGTAATACAATAGAAAAAAAACTTCACGTGTGTATACCGGATATGAAAATCCAATTTTACCTATTCAGATGTCAATATCAAATGTGTTGTTTGTCAGATGTTTGATATGTTTTGTTATATAAAAGTTTAATTATATTAGTTATTTAATTATTTTATTTATTTATAATTATTTTTAAATTTATGTATTAATTTGTATAAATTTATAATTTAATTAGAAAATTTTTAATTGTTAAAAATAATATTTACAAATTTATTAGATTTAATAAAAATATTTTTGAAGAAATAAAATTCAAAATATGTGTACCGGATATGAAAATTCGAGTGAGAGGTTATTGGATGTTGATATCCGATTTTGTTTTAGTAAAATTTAATTCTAGGTACTCATTTAATTATTTTATTAATTTATAGTTATATTTAAATTTATGTATGAATTTTTATAAATTTATAATTTAATTAGATTCTTTTTAATAGTTAAAAAATAATTTTTATAGATATTTTAGATTTAATATAAATATTATAGAAAAAATAAAATTGTAAAAATATATATTAGGTATGAAAATTCGAGAAAGTATTCCGATAATTGAAGTATCCAATACGTAGATCCGATTCGTTATATTTGCTGTTTTTTTACATTTTTTAACTTGCGTTTTGTTTGCTACATACTGCTTTATTAAGTTTTTTTTACGTGTTTTTTACTTGCTGCATGCTGCTTTGTTAATATTATGCATCATTAAGTTTTTTTACATGCTTTATGTTTGCTGCATGCTTCTTTACTAATATTATTTAACAATAGATGTCTTTTATAAAAAATTAAATAAAACCAGTTAACTTAATTTTTATAATTATTAAATTTTGTTAATACAAACAATGCATTTTAAATGTTTAATTTTTATAACATAAAAAATCACATTTATAGTTATTTAAATTATTTATAAGTTGATTATATTATTTATAAATGTATAATTTATAGTATTAGTTTATGATTTTATAATTTAATTATAAATGTTTAATTTATTATATTAGTTTTTTTTTGTTAAAATTTTTGTATAAAATAAATTATTAATTAATTTTTTTATTTATTAAAAAAAATTGGCATTTAAAATTGATATAAATTTTTTTAATAATGAAATCACTGTGTACTAGGAGAATGGAGAGAGAAAGAGGAAAATCCAAAAGAAGAGAAATGAGATGCGAAGAATATTAAAATGCCAGAGAGAAGTATGAGAGGAAGAATATCTGTGACACTAACAACGTTAAGAAAAAGAATTTTTGACATTTTACTTTTTATTTTTTTAAATATTAAAATATTTTTAATTACAGAATAATTTAGATATTTTAGAAAACTTTGGAAATATAGGATGAAGGGGTTAGAGGTGCAAACACCCTTTGAAATTTGATTTGATAATACAGTAGCATTTCTCCCAACATCTTTGTCACTGAAGTCCAGTATGATTATCAAAATTGTTAAGTTGTAGAATTAACTTTTACGATTTTACCATTTTAGACATAAAACAAGTTTTTTTATCAAGCTCTTTTTTTCGGGTTCATGAGTCAAGAAATGAGTTTGAGATTAAATATGGTTTTTCTGTCTTATTACTTTTTAATGATATGTTTCATTGAAGTCCATTTATTTGATATAATTTCTTATATAGACATGGCATGAATAAATCACTTACTATTTATTTATTTGAATAGATTTGAAAGAAATTGATTGAATAGATTTGAGAATAAATTTTTTTATTATTTATTTGAAAAGATTTAAAAATAAGCGAGAATGAATTTGAAAGTAAATTTTGTTAACCTATCACATCAATCAAATTTTACATTAATTCTCACAAACTTTACTTTCAAATTCACTCTTACTTACTTCAAAATTCACTCAAATAAACAAAAATTTATCTTTAAATCCTCTCAAATTCATTCAATCACTTCCCCAAATCTATTCAAGTGAACAAAGAATTAAGGAAAATATTATGACTTCAATTTATTAAGATAATATTGTTAGTATATATAACTGTATTTAAAGTTTGATGTCATAATTTTATTCATAAAAAAATTGTTTCAAAGTGTTAAAAAATAAAAATATATTTAAAGTACTTTTAGTCTCAATTTTTAAGTTATGCAAACAAATTTATCTAACGGGAATAATATAATTATATTGACAGTGACATGTGTAATTGATAAACAATATGATCGTCTTGATTATGATGATATATGTAGTTGATAAGCAATTCTTTCTGAGTATTTATTCACTTCTGTCTCAATTATTAAACTTTACCATTTCAAGATCTCATGTTGTTGTACATTCGGATAAAGATTCTAAATTAATATATCTAATGGATATCACAATAATTCATATTAATTAAAGTTCTTTAATTTGTCAATAATACACATACGTGTTATAAGATCAAGCATATAGTGTATAGATGCAAAGTGTTAAATTGAATTGGGATATCCCTTTGTAAGATGGTACACATCCCTCAAGAGCCTATACTGTGAAAAATTAAAGATTTAATAAGATAAAAATATGACTCCTTGAAATTAAGTAATTTCAATCCAATATTATATATATTTTTAAAGTAGTACATATTTATAAGAGAAAACAGTCTCAATTACTTATCTACAAAGATATCAATGGTAGGGTTGAAAGTTAATTTTAATAAATGTTATTAAAACACTTATATCAAGATTTTCTTTTGGCAATGGAATAGTATATTATAATTTAGTGATAGGAAGCGATAGTTGAATAGGTTGTATTTGTAGAAAGGAGGTTTGTCTCCCTAGGATGGAGGAGAGATGCGAAAGAAATGGCTGAAAATGAATGTGCATCCAATAATGGAAATGTGGATTAAGACTTAAGACTAGTAAAAAACTTGAGACCATCCCATGTTTAAGAATGTTTTAAATTCTGAGGTTAAGAATGTTTTAAATTCTAACCCCTAAAAATATGCTCTTTTTCAATTCAACTTTTGAGTAATTAATGCACAACCCCATTCCTCTGGAATCCGCAAATGTCAAATCCTATATTTTAGACTTTAAATATTCAAACTGTAGAACATTAACGTTCCTCTCATCCTTGAAATAGATTAAAGTTGACAAAAGGAAAAGCCAATCATAATATTGTGAAATGCATATCCGTTTCTCTGTTGACATGATCGAAAAGGAAAAAAAGATTCCAGATAAAACATACCAGATAAGGTTTACGTTAATAATCAGTGATTTATAAACAACCTCTGTTTAGAATATTTCTATTAATGAATAGATTGGTATATTCTCAAAACTTGCTTCTGGCTAACCACTTAATATTATTATATTATTATGGAAACAAAATTCAACAATATACTGTCATTCAAAACAATATCTTCGCGTCATGAAATTGAGGTTTATCGACAAAAAGAGTTTTAAATAGATCAAATATTAGTTTTAAATAAATTACTTTCAGTCATTGATATACATTTGACGATTTTGTAATATTGAATAAAAATATGTAGTTTGATTTAGTGTGATATTCTCTTGAATGACAATGCATTGTGTGACTAATATATGTTATATATATATATATATATATATATATATATATATATATATATATTGTTAAAAATTGAACTACAATGTATTAAATAAGAATAAAAAAATTGAGCAACCTATATGAAAAAAATTATAAATACTTTATTTTATTTTATCTTTTATTAAAGGTAGTATCATAATCTTCTATATAGTTGACTCAGATCATTGATGGTGTAAATATTTTTAATTTATTTATTTCTTTAAAAATTCTCATTAATAATATTAGAATTATGTTAATATTCAATAATATTATCTATAAATATCATAAATATAATAGTTTGTGTTGGTTCGATTTTCTTCTTGAGATATATAAATTCATAATGAATCTTATGTATTTTTATGATTTTGATTGTTTTAAGTGAGGTAAAAATGTTGTTGCGAGCATGTAGGAGGATGATGGTGTTTTAGGAATTTCAAAAAATCTTTGTGAAAGTAACTTTAATGTATGTATTGATGTGTGAGATTTAGTAAGGTGGTATCCTGATACTCTAATAACCATTCACACTCAAATAGAGTAGGATGTGTTATGTTGTGAGAGTTGTGGGAGGTCCTAGTCAATGAACCTGTTTGGTCCCAAGCGTGAAGGGGGATTAACCTTATGTGTGATAGGGTAATAACCCCTTTGGCCGTGTGGTTCTACAGAACATAAAGATCACCACAAGTGCATGCCTCAAATGAGTAAAATCTCAAAAGTATGTATCTGAATAATTAAGTTTAATATCAATTGTTTGTGTGCATATATATGATTCATTGTATTTTAACCACGATTAGTTTGTATTTGATATGATTTAATTATTTTAACATAACTCTTTTGTATACTAGCTTACTATGTTGTACATTTTGTGTTTCTTGTATTTTGTTTGCCTCTTTTGCAATGATCACTTTATGGTGTAAACAAATGATGAATTAGGCGATAATGTGTCTACGGTGAAAATACAGATACCACACAGTAATTTCTTAGGCTCTAAGTAGTTATTATGTAAAAATGTTTGTTTTTCTTAAAAAACTCATGCCATCTATAATTTGATATGTAGATGTATATTATTATGGTTATTATTTTAGATAACTCTATTAATATTCTATATGTTTTTAACTATTTGTTTTGCTTTATTCATTTTATAATGCTTTATTTATTTATTTTATATTATTAAATGAGATGTTAGAAAAGAAGGAAAGTAATAAATAATTTTTACAAAAAAGTTATTATACAAAGATAAAAATATTATGCCTATAAAATAATTGCTAAATTTTAAATTTTCTTATACTTTCTATAGTTTTTTAATATTATAGTTGTCCTTTTTCTTAAAAAAGAATTATAACATTTTCTCTTTCAGTTAATGGTGTGGAATATTTGGAATTTAATTATTATGACTTTGGAAGATAGAAATGAAGCAACACCACAAATGAGAAATCTATAGAAGAGCCGACCATGAACTTGGGAAACAGTGGTGGGTCATGCGGGTTCATATCACACTCTCTAGTAAAAAGAAATCAAGGGACAACCACATCGCAATTCACCTAATTTTTTTAATTATTTTTTTGTTTTTGTGTAATTAATTTCGTGTTTAATACAATTGAATATTCAAATTCATTACTAATAATATATTAATCTTTTATAATTGAAAATTGATTGCATTGATAAATTTATAGCTTTAAGTTGTAGTATCATCATTTATGAACCAGTTATGCTTGTTTACATTTATATACTTCCATTTATAAATTTAGATTTGTTTTTGTTTTAATTTTTTAAAGTATAATATTTTCTTATTTACTTAGAGTAAAACAATAAATTTCAATCCTTGCAAGGCCTTATGTTTATTAAAAATAAATTTTAAATAAAAAAATTAAAAAAATTATAAATAGGTGTTTTATAAGAATCCATTCTTACCAAATGTTGATTTTTGTCATCTGATTTCATTTTAGATAATAACATATATTTTGTTATATTGTTAGAGCATAATTACATGGAGTTATAAGATAATAACCCATTCTAGCTAATATTATTACATGAAACTAGACGTCGACACTCAAATGATAACATAATCATTCAAACATTATTGAAACAATATATCTTATGATTCTAACTTATATTATGAGAATAATAAATATGAACAAATATATGTTAATGAGTATCGATAACTTAACATCATTCATTTTGAACATAATGTCAATGACATAACATGAACCATTGAACGCTTTCACTTAAATAATCTAACTCAATGACATAACTGATTAAAAGAGTACTTAAAAGCTACGTTCATGATAATAATACTAAAGATACAAAGTCTCTAGTTGCATAGTTAAAAAAAATGAGATTTAAGTATTATTTCTACAAAATTAGTTTATGTATATAAATTATTTTTCGAACAAAAGATGATTAAAATGTCTAAGAAAAATATGTGAAAGAAATATTAATAAAAGAAAAATCCTTAACTAATAAGTGTGAAACCAGCAACACTATCCTCATTTACGAAAGGCTCCAACCATAGTTCTGAACATGTTAAGAAGTGAACTTTAAAGTCTAATTTAACCTCATAAAATTGATTTGTAAGGTGAGGTTTGCACCCACTTATATATTATAATTTGACATTATCTCTAGTTTATATGAGACTTCCAACGTTTATAGGAACTTGTTTCAATTTCTATTTATATATATATATTTTAAAACTGATTTTATCAAGTGGGTAGTAAAACCTCTTTCCCATGAGCAATTGTATATGATAATATATATAATTAAGAGTAGTGATATGTTTACACTACCGAATAAAAAATATATATATACATCTAACAATTCAAAATAATAATATTTAATTATATTTATTTTATTTTTTAACCTAAAATTCTACTATACATTATTGTATTATTAGTTGTCAAGTGAGAGTATATTTTTCAGGGGTGACAACACATTATTTTTCTATAATTAATTATTAAATTACGTAGACATCTCTCTCACACACACAGATGCGAGGAAATTTGTTTCACATCCTTAATTTCAATTAAATTATATATAGCCAAAAAAGGACAACCAATAATATTACTATTGACAACCAAGCTATAAAATGTGTAACAAGGAGTTGAAAGAGCAGAAACTATGTTACGGCTTATACATACTTAGAACCCAACACAAACATTATTATTTGTATAGTGTGACGATGAAAAACCCAAAATCCCCATTCTTCGGATGCATGCATATAACAGGGTATCTACAATTCCACAAAACCATGATAACAACAATGCCTATAATAATCCTAAACGCTAGTCTTCAGCACTTTTCCTCAGCATTAATTGCTCCCATTTGCATACCTGCTTGTTTAGGTTTCTTAGGCTTGAACCAAACTGCACAAACTGCAAATGCTACAAAATTAATGAAACTGAGTATAGTGAGCAGTCCATAGAACAAGTCAAGCCTGCCCTTGTTTATGTTGTCTGCAAGCCATCCCTGACCATCTCTTGTCCCAGTAACTTTCTTCACAACTGAGACAAGGAAACTGCTCACGAAGAAACCGAGAGACAAAGTTGTGAGAAAGAGACCCGTGCTCATGGTTTTCATTCCTTTGGGAGACCGTGTTATGAAGAAATCAAGCTGGCCCGTGTATATGAATGCTTCACCAGAACCCACCAAGAAGAACTGTGGGATCAGAACGAAAACGCTTATAGGAAGTGTTGCATGGTTCCCACCTACACTTTTTGCCACTGATAACCGTTTCCTCTCGCACACAGAAGCAACCGCCATTCCAAAAACGGAAAATACGAGTCCAATCGCAATCCTTTGTAGGTCGGTGAAACCTGGGACAAATGGAAGAAAACAATATTTTCAGTTGTTTCAAGTTTGCTATTCAGTTTACTTTATACTATATACGCATTTAATTTTGTGAAACATGGAAACCAACATGCATGTTATATGTACATGGGCTTCACATGCACCTTTCTGCTAGTGCAATTTATATAACATGACAACAGAATTCAATATTATGTTATAATACCATCATTATTTTATAAAATTTCAATAATTAAGGAATCTGGGGAGAAGGTTTACTTAGGGCATGGCCTTGGATTTAATGTAGTACTTTTTAAGTAACTGAATCTAATAATGTGTATCCCGTCTTGTATACCTGGTTTGCCTCTCCACTTTTTCCAAAGGGGCATGATGATTCGGTCATAAACAGCTAGAGTGATTAGTATTGCAGCCACAAAAAACACTGTGAGAGAGCCTGCAGGGATTTGGAAACTCCCCATATTTCTTTCCATGGTGGAGGCTTGCTCAACTGAAAAGGTTATCATCTGTGCGTAAGTGGTCCAAAATATGATGGTTGTTGCCCACACTGGCAAAAGTCTCACCATCATTTTCACCTCCTCTACCCTTGTTAGCGAGCATAATTTCCATGGGTTTGGTGCAGAACCAGATGCATTTGTCTCAAAGTCACCTTCTGTCACAATGGCTGCTTTCTCCAAGAAACTACATAATTAAAAACATCAAAGAAAGAAGAGCATAAGGAAATTATTTAGATCTCACAAGTTAATTAAAGGCCTATAAAGAATTGGCTAGCTCCCACAAGGGTAGGCAAAGATAATAAGCTTAATTACCGGAACTGGTCGGTGTGCTCTATTCTTGAGGCTTCAGGAGTGTCTTCATACAAAGAACCAACATCGTATGGGAGTTGCATCTTCCTTTTCTTTATTGATGCAACAATAACTTGGAAAATGTGGACAATGGGGCTTCCCAAACTCTTTTTGTATCTGTATCTTTTAGTTCCTGACATGAAAACCATAAGGGCTACGACCATAGAAACAGAACATATTCCATACGCCACACTACGACTCACTTCATCTTGCAAGTAGACGAGTACTGTGACGGCTGCCAGAGTTCCAAAACTAATGAAGAAGAAAAACCTGTTGAAGAAATATGCCATTTGGGATTTCTCCTTCTCATCTTTCTCGTCAAATTGGTCAGAGCCAAATCCTGAAACACTAGATTTTAGGCCACCAGTTCCTAGTGCTATAAGGTACAGTGACAAGTATAAGATTCCCATTTGGAATCCGTTGGCTTGTTTGCAACTGTCACTGTTAGCATGACAAGATGGTGGACGTAGCTGTGGCAATTTTGTTGAGATTGCTAATGTAGCTGTTCCCTGAAATAACCATTCCCTCAAAGTTAAACTAGGGAGAACATATACATAAAGCCAAAGCTTTCCACTTCGTATAAATGAGTGTACATGTATCATTAATATTTGACTTTTATGACAGAAGTAGTCACTAGTAATTAATGTAACTAACCAGTGTCTGTATCGAAGCGAAGATTCCAATTGTCTTGTATCTGCCAAGGAAGGAATCTGCCAGAAAACCTCCAAGCAAACACAAGAGAAATGATGTCCCCATGAAGTCAGTCACAGTATTGGCTGCAGTTGAGCTTGGCAGATGCATGACTGAGATCATGTAAGTTACCAAGTTCACTGCAATTCCCATGGTGGAGAGCCTCTCCACGATTTCAATCCCTGAAAGAATATTTAGAATTAACTTCTACTGCTGTAACTTAATCATTTATTATGTGGAAGTTATTATTGGCTTAATCTGAAAAGGGTCTGAAAAAGGTTGCAGAGAAGCAAGCGTTTAAAGCATATGTCATAAAATAAAGAGTAAAATAGTTGTGTTCGTAAGTAGAGGCTGTAACTGAAAAGTGACACCTAATCTATTGTGAAAGCCGAAACTGAATGAATAAAGTATGGTCAACTTTTAGAAAGTAGAGTGAAAAGGAGGAATATTGATGGATTCATTCCCATCATAAAGATGGTATAAAATAATATGCTTTTTTTTCCCTCAGAGGTCAAACAGAAGGTGACATATATATATATATATATATATATATATATATATATATATATATATAAATATAATTCTCAATCACAGCTATGCAAGGCTTTATTCCAATTGGTTTGTCTCCTTCCCCATATGCAATCATTACCCCTAAAAGCATGAGATATAAAAATTCGAGTGTTACTGAAGGTTAATCTGTAAAACCATTTATGCTATGGTAACACCATAAAACTTTAGGAGCCTTATCTCCTTCAAGTCACTGTTGCTACGAGGAGGCGTGTTGGAATTGGAAACAATATCACCCATTCAAAAGACTTTACTTATACTGTCTTAATCTTTTAGGGGAAATGTTTTGTAAATATTAAAACAGGATAACAAAATATCTACGTCACTTTTTGGGATGTATATTTGAAATTTGTATATGCTGAAAGATTTCTGTAAATGAGAATCTTTTTGTTGAATAAACGTGAAAGAACAGTGGGTGAGACATAAAGACAAGGAAAATGCTTAGAGTATATATCCCATTTTTGTTGGGAGGGTGGAGAGAAAATAAATTAAAAACAGAGAAAGTGATGGATGTAACAAATGAAAATGATGTGTAATGAAACGAAGAAAAAAAAAAGCGAAGATAATATTTTAAATATTTAAATCCTGTCAAGTTAAAACTAATTATAAATTATGTTAAATAAACTTTTCAATGTATACCTGATTGATGAATCACCCTATTAACTTATATGCTAATTTCCAACTTGTGACGAAAGGATAAAAATAAAACAAAACAAAACTTTGAAAACATGAGCATAATCATCACATATTCCAAAAATTGAGTTCCATAATTATCACCTACATGAGATGAAGAGGAGTGGTGGAGATAAGGCTATCTCTACAAACCTAAAATAAGAGCTGCAGGAATCCAACCCCCAGTTTTGGATCTATCTGCAGGGAAGCCTTTATAATCCACAGCTCCAGCAACAATCAAACTCATTTTTTCCTCCTGAAATAAAATCAAAATATTTTTTAAAAAACATATATAGCATTTCAAGTTACACGCAGGCAACAGATCTCAAAGACCACTGACCATTTTTCTGAAGCTTATAGGAAGAAACTAGAAAAGACTTAAAGTGGTAGTAGAAAGGTGGGAAGCTTTGCTCTTCTAAACCTGAACTCAACTCACAAGTAGGTTTGTGGTGAGAGGTTCCCCATTTATAGGCAAGGTGGACTCGGCAAATACCAATGAGAATCTAAAAGCGACGTTCTGCCACTATTCATTTGAGACAGATCATTGCTTGGTTTTTTTCATAAAGTTAAGAAGGATTAGGTTTGAGGCAATTAGTGGAAGGTTTAAGGCTAGCTACACTGAAATTATTTTCTGATAAGATATTTATTAAGAATGTTATGAGGTAAATATGAAGGTAACAATGTTGATTGACCAGGAAGAATTGGGGGAACAACATGTGGAATCTAGAACATGCAACCATATAATAATATTTCAATATCTTTTTCTTTTTTTTTTATGGTACAATACATTGATTTGAGTTTATGAAGGCTGTGAGCCACTCCACCTTGGCCAACTCTTTGAAGTGGTTTTGGTACCCCACATTTTGAAAAGGATCTTTCTCTGCCTTTGGTTTTTGTGTGTAGGAAGATATGGACAGAATATGCAGATGGCCGCAGAAGATGTCAAGAGCTCTTGTTTTGAATTGAATATAAAAGCTTATGATGAATTTATGTGTTTAATTAGCATTAATCATTGTGACTTTAACTATAAACAGCAGATCTTACCAACCGTCAATTTTTCTACAGGAAAAGGAGGTGATATCTGGACGCACATTACTACTATGAATGATAAACATTTGTGGAATTAATGCTGGGAGAATGAAGTTGTAAATTGACAAGCATATTCACTGTCTCAAGTTCTTTTTCTCCTGCACCCCACCAACTCCTTCTTTTGTTTTAACATTTCAGGGTTAGGACTTGTGAAGTTGCAGTGTTTTATTTGGAAAAAATTCTGAAATGCCTGGATTAATTTCAGATCTCTATATATAGTAATTTATCCCTTTGAACAGTGACGGATCTCAGATCTGAGTAGTGAGAATAATGCATCTTTTAAAAAATAATTATTAACTATCATGATAAACATAAAATTCAAATAAAATGCAAAACAAAAATAAAATCCTATACATCTACATGTACAGTTTTTCTTAAGAGTCAAATAAGGAATCTTTTAAGTAAATTCTTAAATTATTTTGAATTCAAAAACTCATTCTATTAGTTATGACTCCTTAATACTAAATTTATCCAGTACCCATTAAAATAAAGCAACAAAAAAAATCAAAACTGTTGCTTGATCATAATAAGGGATAATATAAATAAAATACTCATAACTAAAAATTAATTCCATTTGAAAAAAGAGTATAATATTTTTTTATATAAATATGTTGATTACTCATTGATCAAATCTACCTAAAATAATTTTTCTTAAAAGATCCCAACATTTTATTTCAAACGGGTGTATTTGCTTACCCTCTAATATATGGGTGGTGATATACAAACCACTCGTTTTACCAAACACTCTTGTGTAATTTTATTTATTATTTATTATTTTTAAGTATTTTTTTACCAAAAGAATAATAAAATATGGGTGTCAACCTTTTTACGAGTATATATACATCCTTCTCGACCTCGTAAATAATTGGATTATCCCCAGTTCACATACTAAACCTATAGTAAAAATAGATTTTATCAATAAAATATAATTTTAACATGTTTAATTTCATTATTTTTATATTTTAATGGATAATTTTGTCAAGCACTTATAATTTAGTATTTAATTAAGTTAAATTAATGGTTTCTAACTACCATCCAACTTTCAATTATTTTTTCAACATGTTTTTTTAAACATAATCTATGAGACTTTGTGTGTCCCTTTAGAAAATGAAATATCGAACTAAATCTAGAAAGAAAAAAATAATAAGATAGGAAAAAGATAGACTTGTATAATATATTTTTTATTTTTAAAATGTTTTCTCACATTAAATACCGCAGGACTTGATACGTGATAGGTGAGTTAATTAATATCACTCTAAATAAACTTTAATGATCGTAAAGTGTTTTGAATTTAAATTGACGTTATTGTTAAAAAAAGATATATAATTTTTTACAGTGAAAGATAGGCATAAAAGAATATATGGAAGTTGAAGTGAGATTTAGGTTAACTCCAAATATTTAGGCTTTGTTTAAAGCATTGTTTATGGGTATTTGAAAATAAAGAAATATGATGTTTCTTATTTTCACTTTAGATGAGATGCGAAAAAGGAAAGGTGCAGATTTGAAAGATTTATAAATTTTTCATCACACACGAGAGTGAAAGGATTTGGAGAATTGACTATATAATGTTTTATTTACACTTTGTCTACTATATAATTTTAGCTTGAGTCCTAAAGCTTACATACGTAATCGATTATAACTATGAAATAATCAATTTCTTTGCGTGGTGAAAGTTGCATGTATGGTAGATGACGTTAATGGCCATATAAAGATGATGGTTGAAGATGAAGACGAGTTTGAAGCTGAAAAAGATGAAGAACAGTGGCTGAAATGAAATATTTTAGATGTGTATTCGGTTTCCTTTCATCCTATTCGGTTTCAGGAGTGGAAAGAATTTATATGGAACCTGTATTCGGTTCCACTTGCTATTATTCGGTTTCCAAGCACTTTATTTGGTTCCATGTGCATTTGGCTTGATGTTTGATTGTGTGTTCGAGCATAATGGTATTCAGTTCCTTTGGAGCATTTCGTTCAATTTCTACCAATTAAACCATTTTTTTATCTGTCATATCAATAAAATTTTATACTAATTTTCATAAATTTTACTTCCAAATCTACTCTCACCCACCTCCAAATCCACTCAAATAAACAACAATTAATTCACTTCAAATCTATCCACTGGCTCCCCCAAATCCTTCCTAAACATACCTATATCCTTCCAACATCCACCCTAGTTCCGCTGGAGTACACCTTGGGTACATCAAAACAATTCATATTCATTATCATGACCAGCCCTTGTTTTCTGCTAAACACAGTGTTCTCATAAAACTGTTACACGTGTTCATTCATGTATTTGGTCTAAATTATCTTTGCCAACAAAAATGAGTTCTGATAGAAATATTTAGAGGAAATGAGTTTTGCCGTCAGTTTTTATGTTGTCTTACCCACCCATGATATATATGTTGCTTTGGTTAATGAACTTCAACTCTTCTAACAACCACTTTGTTTGCTTGGTGCCACGGGGGTTGGAAAATTATCATTTGATTATCATCTGATTTTCTCTGTCTCAATCATAATACTGGGGATTGAGGAAGAGAGAGAATTTATTATTTTCTATAATACGCAAAAGCCGTGTAGTTTGGTGTATTCAAATACACAATGAGTTAAACAATTTCAAAATGAGTGTTGACTCAAATAATTGATACTGGGTGGGTCCTCAAAGTTGACAAAGAAAGAATCATTCCTATCTCTAAAACCGTTGCATGCGGAACATCGACCTTAGCTAAAGAATGAACATCACCCATAGCCATTTCCCATACTACACAAAATCCATGTGACCGATGTTTCACGTGCAAGCCACTGCCACACGTACCAACAGACACCACCAAGATAATTCTGCTGTTGCCGTCCAACCATTACACCAACATGCAACATGGAAAAATCGCAATCCACTGTATCATTTCCAGAGTGGCCAATCAAACACGCAATCTCTTCGTGGATCTACCACTAAAAGAACTTCTAAACGATGTGGGATCACCAAAAATGCAAGACTAACAACTCTTTAAATTGTTTTTACTGAAATCGGGGAGATTAGGTTTAAATTCTTCTTATATATACAAGACCTGGCTAATGTTTATAAATTTTGTTTTTCTCATATTATTTAATACTTTTATTTTTATTTATTGATATGTTTGAATTTTTCACAACAGTGTCTATTTAAAAAGTAGATTGAAAGCCTAATATATAGAATCATGAACAACATAAAAGGAACTCATTAGTTTATCATCTTTTAATATTTTGAATTAAAATAGTATTATTGTTTCTCATACAAAGTTTATTTATCACTCATTAATTTAGGTATTCTTTCTATCAATCTTGTTCATTACTTTTATCACGCAATCCCAACCACTTCATAGCATATCCATGTCCATTTTCATATCATGGCATATCATGATTCACGACCTTGCATATCCCAGTATGGAATTTTTTATTTTTTATTCTCTTACTAACGACTTTATTTTCATTTTTGTTTTTTTTTTTAATTTTGCTTTTTTTTTAATTTTGTTTTTTTTTTTAATTTTGTTTCCTATTACGTGGGTTCTCCGTCTTTTGTAAGATTCTCTTCTCTTGGCGCCACTTCCAGTATGTTCTTAAATCCGCCACTACAGGTAAAGTCCACCCACTTGTGACCTTATTGCCAACTAAGCCACTCCTGTGCTTGTGGGTTCTGTCTATCATTGTGTTTTCACATAATTCAATATGCAGAGTACTCTGTCTTCTAAGTTTCAAACTCATAATTCCCAAGCTCTATTTCCAATAGCTAAGATCGTTACCAGGTCAAATACTTCATTATCAATTTTCACTCTTTTCTTCTGTTCTTTTCAGTAATCTATTCATTCATTTTTTTTCAGAACATGTAAACATCTCAATTACTTTAAGTGCTGCATTATCAAAAAAACCACTTTAACTTTTGAATGTGATAATTAAAACAAAAAATAGACTGGCAGCACGATTTTAAATTAGATTTTTCCAAGTTTGTTAAGGACGATGATATTACAGAAAAGATCCACCTTTTTCTTCTTAATTATCAAACCTGTTTAATAAAGTGATATAGATGTTTGATCATAATTCTTCTACTCCATCAGACTCTCCGTTCTCCTATTAAACAACTTTTCTGTTTTATTTATCTTCTTCTTTTGACGCAACAAAAAAAAAGCAGGATTTCAGAATTTCCATAAAAAACTGCAAGAGCATATCCCTTCAAATCTTTATTGTCCGACATGCCTGCATTTATTGCTGTAATGTATATCTTGATAGTGTTGATCTCATGGACAACATTTTTTTCCAATCACTTCAGGTTGGAATATCCTTAGATACTATCATCATAAAACCAAAAAAGACATAAGTGACAGAAAAGTGTTGTAACCAAACCCAGAAGCTGACAAATTTTGAGGATGTGCTTGGTTGAATACGAACGAGGATTGATTGATTAACGCGTACTATAGCTCTTAGTGCTTTGTATGCAACTATTGTCAGGTGTAAAGTGGGTTCGATAAACAATGTCAATGATTTTGTGTGTGTACTATAGTTTTCACATCCCAAGCTGTGATTTTGAAAAGGCTTACAACTTCCAATCGATGAGGGACACAGTGTTGAATGTTTTGATTAGCTTGTATTAGTGGGAAGTAAATAAATTGTTTTCTAATGTGATAAGCCTCCCCTTGATGTGGAAACAACTGGCGATAATGCAGAACATGTGCAACTGAGGATGGGTTCAAAAACCTGCAACTTCACTCCGTAAAAGGAGCTTAGTTCCTTCTATTAAAAAATATTTTCGATTATTTTTTTGGATATTGTTTTCTAAAGTAAATAATTCATGTTTTTAAAAGAAATGAAAATCGAAGTTGTTCTCGTGTGACCCTACTAAAAACTTCTAATTGTATTGAAGACTGGATGGATGTTAGGGATCGGACGGACAAACTCTCTTCAACGCTTTCTTCCAAGTGGGCTACCATTGGGAGCTGGAAGAACGTTGAAGACCCCTTAAAACATTTCGAGATGGTTTCGAGGTCCGACGGTTCTTAATGACTAGACGGACACATTGAGGGGCAGACGGATTCATTGAAGGCCGGACGACCACCTTGATCTTCCTCATGTTCCAAGTTGTTCGTTCTCCCTCCTCCTCCGAGCCGGGCGGGTACCTGTCAAAGGCACTCCGACGCTCAAGTTAGTAATGTAACCGAGAGGTAAGTAATGCATGTATATAGTGCATCCTATGCAACCTGTCCAGAAATCATATCTAGGACTCTTATTTATACTGGTTGTAATGGACTTTTACCTTTTGTCGGCCTAATGGCGGTCCAATCACGTCTTCATTTTCATTAGGAGCTTTAATGAGCTATTATCGTTTGTAATCTAATCATACGGTCTTTTCGACCGGATGGTCGGTCAGTATAGGTGGTCGGCTTGGTCGGTCAGAGTAGTTGGCCTGGTGTTGGCCTAAGAAGAGGTCTTAGGAATAACCGTTCGATCTGGACCATGTGATCGGCCAAAATGATTGGCTAAATAATTGGTTCGAACGGTCGGTTCGAAAAGAGATCTTACGGTACCCTGAGTATTATACTGTACATAAGTGTTGATAAAGTGAACAAGAAAAAGAAAAATAAGTACCATAGAAGAAGAAAAATAGGTAGGAATCAAAGAAATTTTAAAGTGTTAAGGATAAAATTTGTATATCGATAAAAATGAAATAAATAATTAAATTTTACTTGTTTTGAAAGCGTAGAGCTCCTCGTTCTTGTTTGTCCTCTTAAAAACTATGAAAGTATTAAATATTTTTTATTTTTAAAATGTTAAAAGTGTTTATTTCGTTTAATATTTCTTACTAACGTAATATAAAGATTATTTTAAAGAAAAAGATTACTTAACATCGCTCAATTAAATATCATTTGTTGCAAGTCATTACCATTAAGGCGATAACTAGTGAAGTGTGCACTAGTTGCCCATCATTAGCATAATATAACATTATTTAATTCCCACTGATGAGGAGTCTTTGTTCAGTATTAATAATTTGAAATTAACTTGAATGTTCATTAATTTTAGTGAATTTTAACATTCATATTGCTCACGTTTTTTCTTACCTTAATTCATCCCATGGGTAATATTACGTTTGTTTTGCAGTTAACTATTTTTATTTTCTGAAAACATTTATCATATTTGAGAAGCGATTTAATTTAAATCAAGATAAAATTAATATTAATGGAGGAACTTTTCTGTCCTTTCGGACATGCATAAAATGAAATTAGAAAGGAAATAATAAGATTAGTCATGAAAAGGATTACCAGCAACGATTAAGAGAAAAGGTCCTGAAACTAAGAAGTATAATGAAAACTTGGTTTAAGGTTAAAATTCTTTTTTTTTTCTCTAGTTGGTTTGAAAATTTTAATTAGACCCTTACATTTTTTATTGTTTTGATTCCATTTTTTTGTTTTTATTTGTTTTGGTTTTTTTTCTATTAAATCTCATTTTGCGTTAGATTTAGTCTTTTTCGGTAAATTTGTATATTCAACGTTAGCATCATTCGTGGTATATTTTATTTTATTTTATTTTTAATTTTTTAAAGTTCGTAGTATTTTTTATTTTATTTTATTTTAAAAATTTTGAGGTTTCTTTCATGAATTAGGATTAGAGTTGTACTATATAACAATATTAGTACCACATATAATTTCAGTGTTAATATCAAATGAATGGTGTTTAATTCAATATCTATATTTACTTTTTTACTCGATTAAGTCTTATTTAAAAAAAATATAGAAATTTTATCTATGTTTAAAATATGACCAAAGTAGTAATTAAACTTAATTATAATTTATATATTCATATTAAAATAAATTTTAGGATGTATGTCTCAAATCACTCCACCTAAATATTAAAATTAATTTTTTAATTTAAATTAAAAAAAACATATTTTAAACTTCAATTTAAAAAAAATATATTAAAATGTTTCTTAACTATTTTATCTTATTTGATAATCAAGTTCACTATTGCCTACAAGAACTAAATGGCCCTTTAAAATAAAAACAAAAACAAAATATTAGAAATGTACATGGAAAGTTCTTATTATAATTTTTAAATTTCAATATTTGAAAAAAAATGTATTTTTCTTTGTTACTCGTTTATAAATTTAATTATGTAACAATAAAAAGGTTAATGTTAACATGAAATTTAAACTAAATTATTAATATATTTTATATCTTTTAACTTAATTTGTCTATTTAATTCAATTTTATAAATTAAATAATAATTTTTTAAAATTTTACATAAAATAAAACAAATTTTACATAAAATAACACAAATTTCATAATTTATTTATTTTTATTATGTGTAAATTAAATTTAACTATATTTTGGACAAAAATCATATATCCTATTAAAAAAATTATAACAATAAAAATTTAAATATAAGAACTGAATTAAATATTAAATATATGATAACAGATAAAAACCTTATAAAAAATTACTAAGAGAACTCGTCCATTCAATTTAAACATATTAAATTAAATTAAATTTAAAATCTTATAAATGGAATGAGTAGCTCTTCTTACTAAACTTGAAATAAGTCAATCGCTTACATATTCACAATTTTATGTATATTTGAGTTCAACTAAAATTATCAAATAATATAATATTATTTAATTTAATATATTAAATAAATGTATATTTTTAAAATATAATTTTTTTAATTCTCAACTATTAAAATGTAGTAGTAAAATCATGTTAAATATATTAAATAATAAACTAATTATTTATAAGATGAAATATTTAATGACATTTTGTAACACTGGCTTAGTAGGATCACACCACTAATTATGACCTTACAAGTTAGGTATTAAATACTAAACAATCATATAAACATATCTTACGCGTTTTAAAAATAAAAATTTTATTCTTAATAAAAATTCTTTTATTAAAAAATAGAAGAAAAAATTCAAAATACAATAAATATATATATATATATATTTACACGCTCTATCTAACTTAACATTTATGATTACCAGACATCCCTCCATCTTATCTAGTGTCATCCATTAAAAAAATGCCGTTGAAAATATTTTATCAGTTTCCTCGCTTAACGTCATTTATTCTCCATCCAGTGAGTCACTCTCGAGGAAGGTCCGCCCAACGAACAACTACCAATATTAATTAATCCAACTCAATTATTATATTAGGTCTAGTAAAATAAAATACATAAACTCTGCTACGTTGGATTCGATACCATAAAACTAACAACTACATACACAAATTATATTTTTCTAATTACGAGTGATAAAAAAATTCATTTAAGTAATATATATTATTTACATATATACATAAATATAATTACTCCATATAACTATTCAAATATAAAACCATTTTATTTATAAATTTTGCTCTTTAAATGTTATTTTTAAACCTTTGATTAAATCAAATAATTAACCTCACTATATCTATAGGTTAATTTTATACGTAGAAGCAAATTCAAAAACATTTCAATATTTTATTTATTAGACGTGTTATAACCGTAGATTATCCCATAGTATATATATATAATTAATCATTTAAAAAATATCATATTTGTTATAATAAAAAAAAAAGATTGTCAACCACCTAAACTTACCAAAATATGTGAATATTAAACCACTATTACGACACAATTAACGACACAATGAAACAATTTCTTTTAATAATTTTCCGCTTGGAACCAAATTGTTGAATTTTGATATTACTTAATTAACTTTCAGCGTGAATAGAACGGAGATGGATGGTAGAAATTCTTGAGCTATAGTTTAAATGAACTAAATAAATTAATAAATTGAGAGGGGAGGGTAATAATTTTTTATTTTTTTTCCTTTAACCTACATGTATGATCTCTTTCATTTGCAACAAAAAATAAAGTGAAATTAAAAAATAAAAAATCAATTCTGCAAAGCATGTTCTAAAGGGGAAAAGGCTTGAAAGTGTAGAGGTGAAGAGTGACGTGTGAGAAAAAAAGGAAATCAATTTCGGTTTTTTAAAACAAATTTAAAATTGATCAACTGGTCAAACATGATTCGCTTAAACTTCATTAATTTTTGTCTTTATTACATAGTAATTATTGTAACTTTACATGTCATCCAAACACGTAACACATAAATTAAGTCACATGTTTTCCAAAACTAATTAACAACACCTAACCGTCAATAATTTTGAGGGTCATATTACTATTTTTTTAATATTAATATTAATCACCTCTTACTGGTTTAAGATTAAATTATTAATTTACTCCTATAATATTTTCAATAATCTCAAATAATCTATAAGTAATTTTATATAATCTAAATAATTTTAAACTAATTTTTAAACTTACTTTGAAATATAATTTTAATCTTTTGCCATCGTTATTTTATGAAATTATCTAAAACTAATTAATATTTCAATAAGGCTGATTATATTAAATTACTTTAAACCTCTTAAAAAGAAGCTTTAAAAAATAATTTTTTCCATATAGAACATTTTGAGGACAGCTAATTATTCCTTCTTTTTTTAAGACTATTATTACTCTTTTCTTATCCTTTATACGTTTATATTACTGTTTTTTCTCACAATAAAACTTTTTCATAAAAAGTTTTTGCAAATGGATTTTTTTTCCCATATTATTTATCAAAATAGTATGTTTATTGGCTTTAAAAGAGACCAATTTTGATGAAATTTATTCTCTCTTTTTTTAAAAAAAAAATAATGAATAGAAAGTCATAAAAATAACTTTTAGGATTTGTTTCTTTATACAGATGGATTTGAAAAAAAGTGAATAGATGAATTTAAGTAATTTTAAAGGTAAAATTTGTGTTTTTTAATAAAGAGATTTAGAAGTAAAAATGAATATATTTGAATATAAAGTTTGTGAATGATTTGATAAATATAATAGAATAAAAAAATATTTTAATAGATCAAAATATAATATTATTATTTTATTTTTATAATTAAAATGAATATATTATAATTAAAAAAATAAATAATTATAATTACTACTATTATTTAATATTAATATTAACAGAAACCTAAGAACCTATTTCCTACGTTAACCCAAGGCATAATCAATATATATAAAATCTATAAATCCAATGCATAAAATCGATTCTCTCTTTATAGACATCAAACATATGGTTGTAGTCTCATTTTCCAAGTAGAAATAGTAACATAACTAAGGTTTCCCAACTTAATTTTCCAAAAAGCAAATTAAATAAGCCACCCAGATTCATTTCTAGAAATCTTTTTCAAAATAAATTTATTGTGGAAAACATTCACACATTAATCGGATTAAAATTCATTCTGCACGACAAAACAACCAATATTTAACCCACCAATCATTACTTTTCTATAAATAAAAAAAAAAATCAGTGGTTTTTATTAGCACATATGACTAAATTGATTTATAAGATCTGACCCACGTATCAACTTAAAATAGTGAATAAAGATAACAATAATGAATTACGATAAAGAATCAACAGAAAACATAATCACCACTAAGATGCTTCCTTCCATGTAACTTTTTCCTGATTAAATTGGAATATTCTTTTTGCAACAACAAACATTATCCATGTGTATTTACCATTTTATATTATTATAATAATTTTATGTATAATGTAATTTTGGTTAATATAGACGTTGAATTATAATTATCTAATAATGTAAACTAATCTCGTAAAACTAAATACAGAAGGAAAATATAACTAATTACCTTTCTATATTTAAAATCTAAATGTAATATGACTTACTCAATAATAATCATATTCCTTTAGTCAAATAATTCATTTTAAATTTTTCTTTATTTAAAAATATTAAAAATATATCATTAAATAATAATAAATTTAAGAAAATTTAGATATTATTTTTATAAATTAAATAATATCTAAAATAGTCTCTATTACAAATTAAATAAATTATAATTGATTTGTTAGTAATAATTTAAATTGATTTGTAACATTAGTTATCAAAATTATAGAGATCAACTTAAACTATAATTTATAAACTAATTATAATTTTTATTTATAATAGAAATTATTTTTTTGATATCAATAATTTTTAATCTATAAAATGATATCAAACTTAATTAATATGATCGGTTTTGTTATTAAAATTAGTAATTATTTAATTATTTTCTTGTAGAGATATATGTGTTCATGTATTTTAATATAAAAAAAATACTAAAGTTTTAAGTTTATTTATGTAAATAATTCATTTATTTATTTTACAAAACCCACTGACTTATAAACATTTTTTTCTTTTCTTAATCTGTACACTTCTTTCCACTTTTAATGAATGTAATTCTATCTTTTACCTATCAAATAATATCAACGAGGCAATGAAGTGTAAATCAATTTTTGTCAATCAAAACTTCTTTTAAAATAAGCTCTTTTACTGTCTATGAACTCTATTTGTTTTTTTTATTTAATTCTTGTGGATGTTTTGGTTCAGCATAAGTTTATTGATCACTAAAATTCTGAGAAGTAATTTTCATATATTTTTCTATCTTAGGATGTCTTTTTAGCTTATTGACTATTAATCAAGAGAACTCGTTAATTACGGGAGATTAGTATATCAAGTTACATGGATTTGAAAGTTTAGGTAGTCACTTCTTACTACAACCTATCTTTAATAAAATGTATATTTGTATTAGATGAATTTTGATGTTTTAAAATTGATAGAACATCTAAGAAGTTGATAAATATGATAATTTACTTTATTTGTGCCCGAGATTGATGAGTTTGTTTTGAGTTACATATTTTAGTGTATATTCTAGTGTGTGTTTTTTTCGAAATTGTTTAGTTGGTAAGCTAAATTTTGATTGCAAGATGTAAATGTAGTTTTTATTATCGTTTTAGGTTGTAACAAGGATATGAAACATGTTAGAATTGAGAAAATTGGACAATTGAATAATTGGATTATTACTTTAGATTTTGTATAATTTAAAATTTTCTTTCTTTTTCAATTAGAGTTAGTTTGGTAAAATAATTTTAAACTTCGCGAGTAACTTAGAATTTAATTAATTAAATTTACTCAATGATTTTTTTTAATTTCAGAACAAATAGGTGATATAATGTTATTTTTGGAATATTAGCAAATCAAGAAATTAATTGTAGATCGTCATATATTATTTCTATGATGGGAATAAATAATTATCTAAATGGGATTATTGTGAAAATGTTCATAACCATGATTTTTAAAAAATTTCAAGGTATAAGATAAACCCTTTGGAAATGTAGGGTGAAACGCCATCAATGTGAGGACCGTAAATTTTTGGAGAGATGGGGACAGGGTAGTCACCCACTCCTTGCATTATTGGAATGCATTATTGGAGTACAATTATTGGGGGAAGCTTGGAAGGGGGGGGGGGGGGTCTTTTGATTATTGGCATGTGAGAGGGAGAGAGAGAGCAGATGGGGAGTAACATCCAGCGATTTCCAGCAGCATCAGGGGAAGATGAAGTGGTGATCTCGGTCAAGCAGAAATAGCTTGAGAAAGGAGCATCCAAGGCTTGGAGATGAAGCACTTGCTGCCACGACCCACACCAACTGGAAGGAAATAACACACGTTTGGAGAGCTTCATTAATGGTTTGGAGAGAACACCGTCCAACGTTCCAGCAGCTTGGAGAATAATTCACGTTTCCAGCCGCCACCATGGTGGGAGACTTTGGTTCTTCAAGCGTCCAACAACCTTGAACATCCAACATCTCCAATCTTCCCAACGTAACTATCAAGTAGAAAGGACAATCAGCAACTACACCGTCCTCCATCAGCACTAGCCTTCAACATAGGAGCAGCCAACCCATTAAGAATTCACGGCTGGAAGAAAAATCAAGTGGAGTCCTTATAACAAAAATCCGGGAGTGGAAGGGTAGATCTTGAACTGTACGTCTGAGGTAGATTAATCCCAAAATTTTAAGGAAGTCTTCAAGAGGTAAGGGGAGCTAAATCTATTTTCCTTGATTGTTAAATTATACTGTATTTGATGCAAATCTGGGAAGTTGGGGATGAACATTTGGGGTTTCTGGGTTCTGGA
Organism: Vigna angularis; assembly: GCF_016808095.1. NCBI lineage: Eukaryota > Viridiplantae > Streptophyta > Magnoliopsida > Fabales > Fabaceae > Vigna > Vigna angularis. Next base: position 10,228,858 of record NC_068970.1, on the reverse strand, counting down.
AAACGCGATTCTGCAGAATTCTGTAGAAACGCGCGTGCGTCCAATTTTGGTGAGTCAAAATTGGACGTTCGTCCACTGTGCTCGATTGGCCAAAAATATTCGAGCGTTCGGTTTGGTGCTCTAAGCTAACGAACGTTCGCGTTCGTCCATAGATAAAGTTAGAAATCTTAAACGTTCGTCCTTAGTCAAGTATTCTCAGCATTGTCGAGCGTTCGGCCTTGGTGCATTAGTCAGAATAAGCGTTCGTCTTAACTTGGTATTCTCGGGTAGCATTGTTGAGCGTTCGTACATCATTTGATAGTCCACTGAGCGCCTCACTGGACGAGCGTCTTCTTCTGCTAGTTGGACGAACGTCCACTGTTCCCTTCTCTGGACGAGCGTCCACTGCGAGTCTCGCTGGACGTCTTCTTAGATTTATGGACGAGTGTCCTCCATGAGCATGTTGGACGAGCGTCCTCTTCTCTCTGCTGAGCGTCTACCGTCTGGCTGAACGAGCGTCCTCCGCATTGCTGAACGAGGGTCCTCCGCATTGCTGAACGAGCGTCCTCCGCATTGCTGAACGAGCGTCCTTCCCATTGCTGAACAAGCGTCCTCCGCATTGCTGAACGAGCGTTCTTTGTCTGGCTGAACGAGCGTCCTCCGCATTGCTGAACGAGCGTCCTCCGCATTGCTGAACGAGCGTCCTCCGCATTGCTGAACGAGCGTCCTCCGCATTGCTGAACGAGCGTCCTCCGCATTGCTGAACGAGCGTCCTTCCCATTGCTGAACGAGCGTCCTCCGCATTGCTGAACGAGCGTTCTTTCTCTGGCTGAACGAGCGTCCTTTGTCTGGCTGAACGAGCGTCCTCCGCATTGCTGAACGAGCGTCCTCCGCATTCCTGAACGAGCGTCCTCCGCATTGCTGAACGAGCGTTCTTTGTCTGGCTGAACGAGCGTCCTTTGTCTGGCTGAACGAGCGTTCCCCACTGTTGGACGAGCGTCCTCCACTGTTGGACTAGGTATTCTAAGGCTCCGATCGTAATCGTTCGGTATTAATGGTAGATAGTTCGGTTTTATTGATGTTCATTCTCAGATAGTAATTATCCATACTGAACATTCGGTATTAATTTGATAGTCTTAAGTTTGAATCTTAAGCGTTCGTTATTATTATGTGATTTAGATTATAAGCGTTCGATCTAGTGTTTGATCTTTGTTCGTTCTAAGAGTGTTTGGTCAATATTGGGTCCCGAGTTCCAGTGTTCGGCTCAATAGTTCATGATTCCCTAGCGTTCATTCAAATAGGATTCAACCAAACAGTGTTCAGTGAATAACGTTCGGCAGATAGCGAACGTCCAGTAGCATTCGTCCAGTTGAGTTTGGTGAACAGTGCTCGTTCAAATGTATTCTACATTTAGTGTTGGATTCTAAGTTGAATGAAACTATGCGTATAAATGTTTGGAATATAGGATGTAATGTGATATGTGTGAATGCATGAGGTATGATAATTATTCTGATGTATGTATTCTATGACATTGATATGAGATCATGCATTTACTCATGATATGAGTATTGTGGGGAGGTTTTGTAATGGTATAATGTGAGTTGAGGAACGAGTATGGTATGAATCTCATGGAGAGATTTTGAAAAGTTATGTTGTTAGTGTATATGTTGATGTTGAGGGTCCCGTAGTTGGAGGTTATCCTGATACTCTAATAATTTATCCAGTCTCATGTAGAGAAGGATGAATTATGTGGTGAGAGGAGCAGGAGGTCCTGGTCTATGTGCCGGTGTTGGACATAGTGAGGGGACTAACCTTGTGAATGGTATGAAGTATTTTGGAAGTGTATTTGTAAGAAAAAGTAGGAGTCATCACAAGTGCATAACCTTCCGTGACCGCTCATCAACGTATCATCCGGATGAATGTCTAGTAAGAATTGTAGTATGATGGTATATGAGGATGTCTGACATAAATTTTATATGATGTTTATATCAAAGCATTTATGCATGTTTTATAATTGTTGTGTTGCATGTTAGCTAACCCTTACTTATTTGTGCATGTATCGGAAAAATCTTATTTTTGCGATGATCGTATAACGTTTTTGTTGTACGGGAGCAGATGAAGGATTGTCGCGTGATCCGGTGCAAATGAAGAAAGAGTTGGAAGACCAAATTAGAAAGATTCAATGTATATATATTTGTAGTTAAATCTGAGCTTAAAATATATGTATAGGGTTAAGTATGAGGTTACGGGGTGTTACTGTAAATGTATTATTATAATATTTTTGAGTTTGAATTTTATAGGGTGAATTTTTGGGATGTTACAATCAACACTCCATGAAGTTATACGACACACACTATCCAATATCCAAGCCATATCTGCCACCAAAATGCGGGAGAACAGGATAATTGTAAGACTCATGAAAAATATTTATAATAGTAAATTTTGGCATTTTATTAGTAATAATAATTTTAATGGATAGAAAATATAATTAAATAGAAAATTATGGTAGAAAAATTTAAATTTTTGATATAAAATTATAGTAATTCTAGAAGGAGAAGTTCAAATTTTTGATAACTTATTTAGGATTTTTTTTTTAAGAAAATTAAATAGTAAAAAGTGAATAGCAAAAAAAATTTGAAAGGATAAGAATTCCTACGTAACATAGAAGGAGTTAGGATCAGATTTGATCAAGTGGATGATTAAAATATTATTTTTTTAAAATAATATTAAAATAATAAATAATATTAAAAAATTATTAAATAGTAAATTTTTTTACCTATAAATAGCCATAGGAGGGAAGGGTATTCTGCACAAAGAGAAGAAGAATCAAGAGAGAAATCTTGAAATTTAGAGAGGAAAGAGTTAAGAAGAAATTTTAGTTGTAAAAAGGGTAGAGATTCTGAAGAGTTTTCGGAGAACAGCTTCTAGTAGGAAAATAATTTTGGAGAAGAGGTAGGGGAGCTAACCTTTCTAAGCTTTTATATTATGATTTAGTATTGTTTTATTACTATTCATGTCTTGAAATTCTGTGTGAATACTGTTAATGCTTATTGTATATCTATCTATATTGAATTTCTGTGTTAATATTATATGTTGTTGTTTTGAATCTGTAAATAAGAAATTTGTTAAAACTAGTTGAGGAACACTTTGGCTAAGGAAAGACTTGGTACTTAAGTTGTCCATTGTGACGCACCTCTCTTTCCTGGAAGTCTACTCGACAAGTTTTTAACTTAAATCTTGTTGAACAGATTATGTACTGTTAAACTATTGTGCAATATATCTCGTTGGAATGAATTCATGTTATTGTGGTAGATACGAAATTATGAATTATAATTGTGATGGTAGGATAGAGGAATCTTAAAAATCGGAGTTGGTACATCCCTGATCATAGAGCAGCCCTGGTCCAATCTAGTAAGTTGTGACTAGTCATATGTACTGGCGTTTATGGTGAGTTTGATTCTTCTCCGGTGACCATTTATGGTGATATTTTAGTATTGTTAATTTATTTTGTGATATATTCATTTTGTATGATTTTTGTGATGATTGTAATTTATTATATTGGATTTGAATTTATGCATTTGAACATGATATGAGTATTATGGGGAGATTTCGTAATGGTATAATATGAGTTGAGGAATGTGAGCATGGTATGAGTCTCACAGAGAGATTCTGTAATGCCATGGTATGTGTGTATATCTTAATGTTGAGGGTCATGAAGTTGGAGGTTATCCTGATACTCTAATAATCATCCAGAAAGGATGAATTATGTGGTGAGAGGGGCAGGAGGTCCTGGTCTATGTGCCGGTTTTAGACATAGTGTTGAGGACTAAGAAGGCATCACAAGTGCGTAACCTCTGTTGACCGCTCATCAACATATCATCGGGATGAGTGTCTATTAGGTATTGTGGAATGAGTGTCCATTGAGTATTGTGGAATGAGTGTCTATTGAGTATGGTGGAACGGGTGTCTATTAAGTATTGTGGGATGAGTGTCGATTAGTAATTGTGGTATTGTGGGATGAGTATCTATGATGCGATTGTTGTATGATGGTATGAGTATATATGATGCGATTGTTGTATGATGGTATGGGTGTGTCTCACATAATTATTATATGAGGTTTGTTGAGTGCATCAAAGTAAATATGCATGTTTTATAAATGATTGGTTGCATGTTAGCTCACCCTACTTGTTTGTGTTTGGGTATGTGCGATGATCGTATAATTCGTTATACGGGAGCAGATGAAGGAATGTCGTCTGATTCAGTGCTAATGAAGAGAAAGATAGAAGAATAAAGTAGAAAAACTCAAGTTATAATTATGATTTTGTAGTTGAGAGACATATATCAACTATAAATTTTTAAGTGTGAGATTACGGGATGTTACCTTAAATGTAATGTTATAATATATAAATTATGAATTATCAAATGTGAGATATTGGAATGTTACACTAATGACTCCTGATAATTGAAGTGTGACAAGTACATATTATTTTGAAATAAACGTATATAAATTTTATTTAGACACATGGTAGTATTTATTTCTTTAATATATAATTTTCAAGACACGTGGTAGGCAGTGCATTATTTAAGTGACATGTAATATCGTATCGTAATCCATTATTGGTAAAAGTTGAGCAATAATTTGTTGACTTTTCTCTCCAAAATGAAAAACCAACATCCCACCTTAAACAATCGATTATGAATAGACCTCAACTTACGATAAAGAGAAAAAGAAAAAAAAAACTTGTTCTTTTCTTAGTTTTTTCATCTAGAGGGACTTACTTTTGTCTCTAAAGTATTAGATCAGAAATTAATGCTAAATTTTAAAATTTACATTAGAAATGGATTTAAATGATTTTGAAATAACATAATGATATTTTTAATATAAAAAAAATTAGAGTTTTAGATTCACGAACTCTGAAGAAACAGGAAGCTGGATTTATTTTGGTTGGTCGAATATAAAGCGAGTTGAAACAATGATTCAGCTGGCTTTGTATAAAGAAGAATGGTATGTACTTAACAGTGAACAAAAGCAGAGTTAATAAAATGGTTGAGACAAAGAAAAAAAGGAATTGGCGGTGCCTTTTGGTTGAACTTTGAAGGAACAATAATAATAAAATGGCCGACAGTGCCATTAATAATACTGTGTTTTAGAAGGCTCACCTGGATTTGTTTCTATTGCAAAGGTATATCCAATCATAACAACCAATAATTTATCCAATCTGCAATAAATTCAACAAAGGCTACAATTAGTATTATTTATTTTTGGAAGTCTCACCAAATATAAAACAAATTATAATATATACGTAGAATGAAAATCTTATCTTATGTTGAATTAGGTTTAAAATCCCTTGTTTACTCATCCCTTGTTTGCTGACATTCTGCAATTTTTTTTTTTTAAATTGTTCATTTTTCTTACGCACGTGCAAAACGCTATTTTTCTTTTGGAAACGTCAATTTATTTTACTAATTCATTTATTTATTTATCTAATAAATTGTTTTTCTCTTTTAGATGCATTGTTTCTTCGTTCGTTCCGGTTTCTTTTTTTTTTTTTTTTACTGTAAGCATTGTTTGTTTACACACATGATGGAGCTGAAAGACGTTGAAAATTCCGAAATTTCAGAATCACTGCCTGTGTTTTTAATATAAATTTCTACTTTGTTCAAGGCGAAAATTATAGAAGAATAACTATGATTTTTCCGAAGTCTGCATGTATTATCAAAATTCTTGTATTATTTTAGATTACTGTTTAGAAGTAGTAATAAATTAGTTAAGTAGTTGTTAGTTAAGGTTTTTTTCTCTCTTTTTTTCCTTCTTTTTGTTTGTGGAGATCTGTATAAGATAGGATTTTCCTTTTTTTTCTATAATGTACGAAAAAGATATCCAAAATCAATAAAAGTATTTTGTTTCTCTTATCTGTTTTGAATTTTTCTTTTGTTTTCATGTTTTCTTCTATCGTGAATGGTTTTTTTGTTGTAACTTTTCTTCTCTCATATAATTTCTAATATGGTATTAGAGTAGGTTCACGGTGTGTTGTTTATCAAAATCTTTTAAATCAAAGTGTCTTACATTTTTTCTTTCATCTTGGTATGATGGAGCATATGAACCAATCTGTTAATCCTTTCAAACCCTTTTACCTACATCTTTGGGAAAATCCAGACCTCACCTATCTCTCAGGTCTTCCACTGAACAAGAAGGAATAGACTTTTTGGATATTTTTGTCTCTTGTTGCCAAACTCACCCTATCAGGTTAATGCTTGTCGTTGTTGTCTCAAAGAATTGGTTCCTACACCAACTTGACGTGGATAATGTCTTCCTATTTGGAGACCTAAATGAAGAAGTTTACATGGAGTCATTGCTGGTATGAATATCCACGAAAAAGGATAGGTTTACAGACTAAGTCTATGCTCTAAACCAAGCTAGTGGGCAATGTTTGACAAATTATTAACATTCCTTATATGTCTTGATTACACTTAATCTAAATTTGATCGTTCTCTTTTCATTAAGAAAACATCTATCGATTCCATAACTCTTTTTGTGTATGTAGATGACATTATTTTGACAAGAAATTCCACCATAGAGATTGATCATATAAAGACTCTTTTAAACCGTAAATTTTGGATCAAGAATCTAGGAGAACTTAAATAGTTCTTAGGCTTTGAAAAAATAGGAATGTTAGGAAGCAAGTCATGCTCTCCTTTTCTAAGTGACATAAATTTTCTAGAGAGCTACTTAGATAATCCCAACTCCTATCATAGATTGATAGGAAGTTCTCTACCTTATTACCAATACTAGACTTGAATTATGTTTTTGTGTCAATTTTTTAAGGCAGTTTATTCAATCACCTACTAACTATCATTATCAGGCTATGCATCATATCCTTAGGTACATTAAGTCCAATCCTTCAAAGAGATTTTTCTTTGCTGTTAACCCCCACATTCAGATAATGATATTTAGTGACTCAAATTGGGCCATTTGCCCCCAACAATAAAAGGTACATTACTAGTTGTTGCATCTTCTTGGGTCCGTCTCTCATCTCATGGAAATCTAAGAAACAAAACACTATTTTTAGGTCCTCCACTGAAGTTGAATATCGTGCTCTAATGGTTACCGTTTGTGAGATACAGTGAGTTCACTATCTCCTTCAAAATCTTCACATCATGACTAGTGTCACCGTTCTCCTATTCGCTTGAATGAACAATTTGCTGATATTTTCACTAAGTTTCCTCATCTTGTTCATCTTTAATCTGTTATTTTTATGCTCGAATTAGTTAACATACACCATCCAACTTGAAGGAAGGCTATCAAAATCAATGATTAGTTAGGATTACTATTTAGAAGCAATAAACAGTTAGTTAGACAGTTATTATTTAGGGTTTTTTCTCTTTTCTTTTTTTCAATTTTCTTTTGTTTGTGAAAACTCTGTATGAACTAGAGTTTCTCTTTCTTCTCTAATGTATGTACGAAAACAATACACATATTTAATAATAGTTTTTTTGTTTTGTTTTTCTGATCTTTTTCGAGCTTTCCTTTTGTTTTCATACTTTCTTCTATCACCACTGTCATGATGCCTCTCTCTCTTGCTAGTTATTGTTTATTAAAATTTTATTTGATTTAGTTATTAAACTTATTTTATCCTGTTGGAATTTGAATAATACCCCCATTCAAGAAAAAAAAAATACATCTTATATGTAAAACGTATGTAAAATAAACAATTATTATATTTGAAAAGAGATCTACGTGTATTTGATTTCATAAGTTATGGCAGGTAATCATTTAAATATTCAGAAGAATGTAAAAACTACAATATGTATTCAAATATAATTATTATGTTTGCACTTATCTTTTGTTTTAATATTACAAGGTTTCTTTTACCTTTGTTTTAGTATCAAAATTATAACAGAAAAATTACTATAAATAACACGAAAAAAGAAATTTTAGTGAAGGCAACAACAATCTAAATCCACTGTTGAGACCTTTTCTAAAACAAAATAAAAATATATTAAAAAAAATAAAAATCATTCAATCTTAATAGATACAAAAATTATAAATTATAAATCAATTATAGATAATAAGATCATTCTCACTTTTTCCATTAATTATCTTAAACTCTTACTTTCACCTTAGTCTCAAACACACAAAAGTAGGTTAATTTAAGTACCAATCAAAAAGTTTAGGGAAAGACAACAATTATTATTCATATTGTTTTGTAATAAATTGATATATACATTTGGAATGAATTTGATGACAAATAATCATTTGTAAGTTTAATAGTATGAATATAAAATATTCACTGCACAAATTTATATAAAAAAAATATTTTATACATGTGTTTGAATCACAAGTTGTATTAAAAGATAACTTGTTAGTTTTTACTTTTGTTTTAATTTTATAAATAGTACTACCTATTATCTAGTATCAAACTAACAAAAGTAGGTTAATAAAAATACTATTACAAAAGTCCTAAAAAAATTGACTATTTCTTTGACTTCTTATAAAATCCAAATATATGTCATCTCATAACAAGGAAAAAATGCTTATAAAATGATAAAACTAAAAAAATGCAAGTGTGAAAAACCATTAAACAAAGCACCTAAAAAAACAGAAAAAATACACATTATCAGATAGAGAAAACTAAAACGTGAGCGGCAGGATTCGAACCTGCGCGGGCAGAGCCCACATGATTTCTAGTCATGCCCGATAACCACTCCGGCACGCCCACCTGATGACATGGATTGTTGATTTTAACTAATATTATATGTAAAGAAATAAAAAAATTGTTGTGTATAAATCATTTTAGAATAAATATATACAAAAACCATTCTTATGATAGAATATGTGAGAATTTAAAATTGATTTATCTAAATAAATAATTTGAAATGTCCCAATAATAAAAGGGGAAAAATTACATCAAATTACATGTAATTTTTTATCAAATATTATAGCATTTAATATATTTTAATTAGATAATATCTTTTTTGACCTATTGAATTAAAAAGACCACATTAATTATATTTACAAAAAGTTATGTTCATCATTTTTATATCTTATTTATATAAATTAAAATAAACATAATACATATTTTTTTTATATACATTAAACTTAATTTTAATAGAATTTAACAACGATTGAAAGAAAAAGAATAAGATTCACTTCTTCTGTTCTAAATAAGGTTATTGGTGATATTACATTTTGTAAGCTCGTCACAAATTATTTTATCTCTTTTTAAAATATCATACAGTCTATTAATTAAAACAAAATAGTTAACTTTTGGTCTAATACTATGATTCTATTATTGATATCAAAACTAAGATCCTGAAATTAAATGCCAGACTTTGCATGGCTACCCTTGTATTATGAACTTATCATAATTATTTTGTTTTATTTATTTTTTTGAATTAAAAAAAAAATGAAGGTATGCAGATACTCTTAAAACTTATAGCAATTTGTATTGCAGGCTTCCACTGTATTCTGAACATATAATAATTAGTTTGTTCTATTGTAGTTTGTAGAATTAAAAATAATAAATCATGCATAAAAATTCTCTGATAAGAATCACCATAAAATTGCATAGTATCAATTTAAAACATTACTCATACCAAATATCACAAAAATAGTATTATCAAATAACTTTTCACGATGTAAAGAAAATCATCTAGGTTAACACATAAAGCCTATTGGGTAAACATAGCACAGCTCGTCCGGTCAAAGCCTCAGAAGGAGCAATTGCCACAACTCAAGAAGCCCATCATACGGATTGTAAATTTTTCAGATCAAAAGCTTCTCAATAGCATCCTGCAAACCAAAAAATACTCAAAAACCAATTTCAATAAACTATATATATCTTTGTGTGTGTCAATAAATAATACAAGTGACATTTGGTATGAACAAGAAAATATAAGAAAGAAACGAAAAATGCATATATGCATACCTTTAGTTGCTGGATTTGAGATTTCAATTGACTTCCTTCATTGGTTGTAACAGAACAAGAAATCACTGGTCTGGTGACCCCACAGGCACGTCCAAGTGCTTGTTTTGATGGGACAAACACATAGGGAACATTCTGAAAAATTGAAATGAGTAAATACATAAAATCAGAGTAACAACCAATTAAAACAAATCAGCAGGAATGGTTAAAAAAAAAACCCTAGTATTTTTCTATTAGTTACACGGGCAAGAAATATTTAAAAAACTACTCGACTTTCACTAATTTCACAAATATGCAGACCATTCATGATTATGGATGTGGCTAATGACTAAGCTAACACAAAATTAGATTCAAAACTTCCTTAGCAGTGAATGAAACAATTCAAAACAAGGTTGTCAAACAATTGTAGATGCAATTGTAAACAATATCAAATAATAAATAGTATGTTAGTACACATAAGAAAAATAATATACCTTGTCCTCAGCAAGTAGAGGGAGATGGAGAAGAATCTCAAGGGGCTCAGTATCAGCAGCCATTACAACAAACTCAGAGATACCTCTGTTAAGAGTCTTGGTGGCTGCAAATCCAATAGAATAAGTACATTATTCACTTATCATACACGGTGAGGAGTAATAAAAAAAAACGTTAACATTAAGCAAATACAAATAGCTAGTTACCTTCATTTGCACCTTTTTTGAGCTGTTTATAGTTTGCAGCTTGCTGAACAAGATCTAGTATGGTTATTGTGAGCTGGGCATCAGCCAAAGGGTAAGCTTTGGGGTTCACTGGTTCTCCTGTCTGCGTTTTGCACCAACACAAACACAACAAGGAAATTCAGCAATTGATTAAACATTTCAAACTGTGAATAGAATGAGAAAAAAAAATGCAAGAAAGAAGAAGAAGAATATGGTACCATTGCTGATGGAACGGAGGCAGGAGGACGTTAGGGTTTTTGATTTGAACAGAATGAGGAACATCAAACATTGGGCTTTTATCTCTATTGAAGTCGTGGTTGCAGGATCCTTCTTTGACTTCAAGGCCCAGCAACATACATGACTTAAAATCTTTTTCTAATATTTGTTTAGAAATATAAAATATTGATCTAATTTTATATATTGTATATAAAATATAAAATATTGTTGCTTAAAATCCTTATTTTATATATTGTTGTAATTTTTTTAATTTGGAAATATGATAAACATGAAATAAAAAATATAATTAAAGATGAAATAGAAATATAAAATATGTATATATAATACAATTCTGTAAAAGTGAAAATTGATTAAAACTTGTTTTTTTTCTAAATCCAACTGTTTGGTTAAAATTTTAAATTAAAAATTATGAATCGAACAAAATCGTCTATTATATTTAAATATAATATTGCAGATTTAAAGTTTATAATCTAATTCAACATAAATAAATGTCTCTTGTAGACTATTTTATGCTTTTGATTATATTTTATTTATAAGTTATTTTTATTTACTAAATAAGATGATAAATTTGTATTATGAAATTTACCTATAATTATAAATAGAATTAAGAAAGTTGAAATTATAAAAGCAACAATGATAAGCAAAATAAATTCATTACCGTATATTGACAACTTTAATGATAAAATATTTAACATTTTTTTGTTGAATAGATGGAATATTTATCTTTGGGTAAATTATGTGATATTTTATATTATATCATTTATCATTTGTCATTTATGATACAGTTTTTTATAACAAAATAGTATAAAGTTATTAAAAAAATATTATAAATTTGATACAACAAAAAGATAAGTAGAAACATGTATAATGTTAATATAATTATTCAAAATAGTAATCATATAATAAAATATATAAATAAACTAAACAAAAGCTAACAAAAGTTCTTCAAACGAGTAAACTCTTAAATAACATAATCACTAAGAGCCTGACAAACTACTAAGATAATTTTTCATTTAAATTTAAATGTTTAGGATTATGAATATTATAGAAACTCTCAATGATGTGAAAATGAGTTTTGAAAACTAAGTATAAGTAAAGTAATAATTTTCACTAAGTGGATTCTTTTGTGATTCAGTATTGTTGTTTATAGGATATATGCTTGTACCAGTGGTGAGGAAATGTGGAAAAATGTAAAAGTAACTCATGAAGGAATAAATTATGTGAAGTCTGTTAGAAAGAATTATTAATTCAAAAGTATAAGAGGTTCTAAATGCAGCAAGGCGAAACCATCCATGACGTGTAAAAGTGTTTCACACACATCGTTAATCATATCACAAGTGTACAACTTTTGATACTAATGAACTTAATATTAAGATTTTGAAATCTTTGAACAAGACATAACGATGAAGGTCACGATGATCACTGAATCTCAAAATATTGCAATGTTTTCCATGACGTCTCTCTTTGATAAGTTGAAAGAGCATGAACTTAAACTTTGACACTTAAATGAAGAAGATGATCAAGGAAGAAAGAAAAACACAACCTTCAAAACTGAGATTGTAAAAAATAAAAGCCATAAAGAAATGATGATGAGGATGACGATGATGAAAACTTGAGTCTCGTGATTAAAAAATTCAACAGATTCATGAAATCCAAAGGTAAAGGACAATGTAGAAGTGATAAGAAGGAGAATCAAAAATCTTCTTCAAATTTAAAATGCTATGATTACGGAGAAACCAATCATGTAAATGTGAATCGTCCAAACGCCAAAAGGAGTGATGAAAACAAAGGAAAATCTAAAAAAATAAAATAAGGCTTGTATTGCTTGAGAGGAAAATGGTTAAAGCTCATCCAACTCAAGTGACTGATACGAAAAAGGAAATATTCGCTTAATGGTTGATAATTGATTCTCATTGCATCTAGAATTTTATGTAATTTGAGTATGAAGTAATAATCAATTATCCATAGTTATAAGGTGAATTTTTTTGAAAAATAGTTGTTGGCAATGACTGGTTTTGCTTTGATTCCATCAAATAAGTCCATTGGGAGTAATTGAATATAGAAAATAGATGATTATATCAAGCTACTACACATTTATAATTCCCTATTCTTGAACTGGAAATTCCCACATTTATCACATGATTAGAGTTTTTAATTGTTTTTTTTTTCAATTTTTATTTCTCTCATAAAAACTCCATTTTGCAACAACCTTATATTTCAATTGCATAATCATCTAAAATAAGGTTTTCTACCAAAAGAAAGGGTCCTCAAATAACTAACAGACAAGATGTAAGAACTGCCTCCATTAATAAATGGATTTTTGATATGGAAGGATGGTTGGGTTAATATCTTTCTAAAAAGAAAGAAAGTTGATTGTGCCCAAAATTACTAAAACGATTTAGTTCAACGCATATGGCTTCAATTTTCCTCCGTTGCTGAATAACTAAGGGCTTAAATTCTTGATGGAGATTCAAGGAACCTATTACCCTAACTTGATAAGGGTATTTTATTACAACTTTAAATACATAGATGGTGTTGTAAACGTGCTAACTATGATTGAAGGATTCAACCAATTGTTGGGTCTTCCTCCTTCATGGAAGGATATATCGCTAATATGTCTAGAAGGATGGAAGGAATATGCGATCTTTGAGGTTTTAAGCATGAAGAAGTGTGTAGTCTAATTAGAAATTTAGAACTAGAGTTTCTCACTTAGAAGATAAATTTGATAATTGATGAGTAAATAAAATGTAACTGCATTCATATCTTAGTTTAGGCCATTTGCATACATAATTGCATTAATTGAATGATTTGGTCATGCATTATTCTTGTTTCGGATCATACATTGAGATTTTGTGTTTTTCTTGTAGATTGGTGATTCTAAGTGCCAAAATCGCAATTTGGGAAGAATTGATGTATAAGATGAAGAGATGAAACCAGAGAGTTCCACAACCTAGTTGTGGACAGTTCACGACCTGTGGATTTTGCTCGAGAGAATAGAAGACAAAACAGAGTGTTTCACAAGTGAGTTGTGGTTTTTACCACAACCTATGGATTTCCTTCAGGAAATGCAGAATGGAAACCAGGGAAGAGCACAAGCAGATTGTGAATTTTTCCATGAGATGTGGAATTTTTCAGAGCAGTTACTAACCTCTTTTATGACGTGAATTTAAAGAGATTTAAATTAAATTAGTTACTTAAAAGAGAGTAACCACTCTCTTAAAAAGAGTAATGAGGGAGATTAAATAGGAGAGAGAAAGAGAATTGGAGAGGGGGAGAAAAGAAGAGAAACGTACCAGAAGGGGAGGGACGTTCATGCCACGGCTTGAACACTTCTTCTTCTTCTTCTGGTTTGCTTTTGAATTTTACATTATGCAGAACTAAATTTCCTCTAAATTTTCTTTTGTTAGAGGATTGATGTAGTACTTTGGAGTATAATTTCTGAAGTTTTGTTAATTTTAATTGTCTCAGTGTTTTATTTATGTTCTAATGTCTATTCTATGAACATTTTCACAATTGGGAAATTGGGGATTGTTTGCGATTATAAATAGAACAAATTAGATGTTGTCACAATTGGGAAATTGGGCACAATTGCAATTGAGATAAAAGTGTTCTTCATGATTTTATTGAATGTTGTAACTGGCCTAAGAGATTGTGGGTTCGAATTCAATAGATAAGTTTTTCTATCTAAGGAATTAGGGGTAAACAAGCTCTTAATAAACTCAAGTGGATAATGATAATTCACGCATCAATTGGAAATGGTAGGAATTTATATGAAAATGTATGAAATCAATTTTCTAACATTGTTTATATTATTTGAATTCCAATCACTTGTTTATGTTCATCATTTAACTTGATATTTTTGTTGCTCAAAATTACCTAAATTAGTAATCTAGTACTCAACTCATTCAATCCCAGAGGACGATATTTTATTACTACATTAACGTTTGGTACACTTGCCAAACGTTCATCAATAATTATTTTGTTTTGATGATAATGATGATATGAGTGATGATTTTTAAATTTTAAATTAATAAAATATTTTATCTTTTTTTTGTTTTCCCTATTGTATAAATTGTTTGTTCAAGAGGAGTTCAATTTCATTAAATTATCTGATTTAGGGGGAGTTATCTAAAAGGTTTAATATTTCTTTTTATAATGATAAAAAAAGGGAGAGAAAAATTTAAAACCTTAGTTATTTAATGTTTTTTTCTTGTGTAATTGTGTATTTGCATGTTATTACAAAATGCTTTAAAACAAATTTCGATCATCATAAAAAAAAGGGGTAGATTGTTTGTAAAAGAAGATGAAGAAGATCAATATTCAAGAGTAAATTTTAATGATGATAAAAGTAAATCCAATAACTTAAAGTGATAACAAAAAATATTGGAAGACTTGCATTTTGTTTATGTATTTGATTAAACCTTTATAGTAAGTCATATATTAGTGAATGTATTGTTTGTAGGATCTAACTTAGAAAGTCATAAAGTAGCATACACAAAGATCACTTAGGGAATGATTTCATTTATTTAAAAATAAAAATTCTGTAATAATCGATTATCTAATTTAAATCAGGTTTTTCATAAGAGTATATGTCATAATTGTTTACCAGAACGAAAAGATGTTTTCAAAAGAGTTTTTGTGATAATTGATTATTTTTTTAAAATAATTGATTATGAGTGGCGATTATGACTTGACTTTTCATATTATTGACCTGATTTTCAAATAAGAAGTATATATATCTTTGGGGATACCTATTTCAAAAGTAACTTTTCATTCAGAGATTTAGGACTCTCACTGCTAGAGAAACTCTATCTACTTGTAAAAATGAGCTTTGAAAAACCTATTATAAGTAGAGTGATAACTTTCACGAAGTAAGTTGTTATGTGATTGAGTGTTATTGCTCTTGCCAGGAGTTGTGTGACTCAAAAAAAGTTTTTAATTATTGTGTAATTAAAAAAATGTGTCTTCCATTTCTTATGTCTTCAAGAGAGGTGTTCTATAAACCTTAAGCTTTTGCTTGTGTGATTGTAAAAATGGGCTTTGAAAAACCTATTATGGGTATAGTGATAACTTTCACGAAATAGGTTCTTATGTGATTTGAGTGTTAATGTTATTGTTAGGAAAAATTATTAATCCTTTGTGTGACTAAAAAAAAGTGTTTCATTATTGTGTGATTAAAAGAATACGTTTTTTTTCTCTTGTGTCATCAATAGATGTGTTCTCTAAACTTTAAGTTTTATCTTGTATGATTGTAAGTTTGATTTACTTTTAGTATTTGAGTTAAATTTTTTTAGAGAGATTAACAATTATACGTAATTTTATTTATTTGAGCCAATATAAAATATCTATGTACGAATTTTCTATTTCACACTCTCTTTATTTTGCTAAAATTGTTAAAACAAGAGAAAATGTTTTAATTGAATGCTAAACTTTGAAGATTTTTTTAAGTATTAATTAATAAATGAATCAATTTACCTCCCTCTTAATTTTTGTCCAAACATCAATATTTTGGGTTGCGAATATAACAACAAATACAACTCTTAAATATATTCAAAATAATCAATACATTCCAAAATTTATTCTAATATCATCCTTCATTCACACATTTCAATTCATTCTTAACGATTCAAATTTAATATATATTTCTTTCACATCAAACTCAAGATAATACAAGGAATCACTATAAAAATTAAATATGTTCATCAAAGTTATATCTAAATCTCAATTTAATAATCTATATATCTTAACATCATCACCAAATCAACTTCTCAACAAGAATTTTCTATTCAAAATTTTTATTAAAACAATCATATATTAATCCAAAAATTAAAGGAACAATTAATTTCAAACAAAATAACATATTTGCTTATAAATCAAAATCTTATTACTAGGTCACCTTCATATCCATATCACTATCCTAAGGTTTTATAAAATTTCATAAATAAATTTTCTTGTAATTCAAAATAAATTTCCAACTTAAACAAGACAGTCATTCAAAATCTAAAAACCTATACCAATCATAACAAATTTTTATTATGAACTTAACTAAGTTAAGAGAATATATCTCAACTAATTCCACAAATATTAGTGACAAATTCATATAAAAAAAACGATATATAATCTTTTGAAGAAAGATGAACTTATGGTATTTGAAAATCCCTTTCATTAGAAATAATCTCTAATTCTCTTGCTAGTACGAGATGTAATGAGGTTTTGAAATAATTGAGGTATGGATGAAAAATTTAGAGAGAAGGTTGTGATACAACTTTAAGTGAGAGAAAAATAAAAGAATGGATATAGTGCATTAAAGATTATATGTGAGGTTTTTTTTAATGATATAATTAGGGTGTATTAAATAAGAAATTTTAATTATCCATGTAAATTTATCTAAATAAAATAAATAAACTCTTCTTTTAGTGTTACCTTAATGCGTCTATTGATAATTCTTTTTCTAAAATTAATTAGATATGAAAATGAATAATATTATTTTTTAATTTGGACAGAAAATCATGTTTAACCCTAGAAAAAAGAAAAACAAATAGCAACTGTATAAAGAAAAAGAAGCATTAGACGTGCAATATTTGATTAATTCGTGTAATAATCATTGGTGTTTTCTAGAAAAAAATATAATTTTCATCATCTCAAAATATTGAAATAAGATTGGTTGTTGAAGATCTGAGAGTATTAGAATTATTATTACTGATTATATTTTAGAGGAGCTTGCTTACAAAACCCCCCAAAACCCTTTTATTTTATTGGTTTCTCAATTTTCTTCATTCTGGCTCTGCAACACAATATATCACAAACCCTTAAGCCCTTACCCACCTGCGACGCCGCATAGGTTTGATATTGTTTTCATTCGTTGAAGTTGAAGGTGATGGAGATGGAGATTGAGGATGAGAAACAGCACAAGTTCGATGTGGACCTCGGACACCTCATGGTTTTTGACTCCAATCACACCTTCCCCTCTCAACCACCTCTTTCCAGGTACCGTTTTTTTTTTCTTCTTCAGGGTTTTTTTTTCGTGATTTTCGATTTTGACACTGCCTTGCTTACGTTAATTGAACACAGGGAGGACCTCGTCAAGCAGTGTTTACTGAAAGGCACTCACTTGGTTCAAGCTATCGCAGATGCCCTCTTCACCTTACCATCAACCGAAGATGTAGATGGCCCCCTAGTCAACTTGCCGCCGCCACTAACTAAATTGCCAAGAGAAAAACATGTAATCCCACACTCTTATTCTTCTTTTAAATCCAAAGGTTATAAAATCTAGTAATTGTTACTTTTTTATTTTGATGCTCGTAACCTTAATCCTTATTTTTATTGTATTGCAACTTTCCAAGGGCTAAATAAAAGCGTTTTCTTTCATATACGTGTCTGTTTTGCAATTAACTATGAAATTGTACTGATTCCATTGTCGGTTCTTTGCTTCCAGTATTTTTATTATGTGTCTAATTTGTCAAAATACTGGCTCATAAATTTTTTTGATGCTTTCAGCTGCCAAAACCTAAGCCTCCTACTAAATGGGAAGTTTTTGCCAAAAAGAAAGGTTCGTCTATTCATGCTCTGCTCAAGTGACCCACAAATAATCTTAATGATGTTTATGTAGTCTGTGTTAGGCTTAGTGCTCTCTAATTTTTGCTGGTTTAACTGATGAACTTTATCATGTGTTACTTTGCAGGCATACAGAATCGGAAGAAAGACAAGATTGTGTACGATGAACAAACAGGAACCTGGAAACGCAGATATGGTTATGATCGTGCAAATGATGAAGATGCTGTACCTATCATTGAGGCAAAAGAAACTGATGGTAAAGAATCTAACATCCCTTTCCTCGTGAACTGCTACCGTGCTTCTTTAATGGGCATGAATAAGGTGTAGATTACGTTATCACTTTTGGGCACAAACAGATCCACTACAATGTGTCCATAATACGATAAAATTTTAACATAGGATGATTCATGGCAGACCTGCATAAGGTTTTGTGTACTCGAATCTGTTCTATTGAGAAAAAATCTGAAGCAGACCACCATTGACCCTTTAGAAGATCCAGATTGTAAAATGTAAACAATTAGATATATCAGGGCATGCTCAATGTTTAATAAAAAACATATAGTTGACATTGTGGGTTACCAAAGCATTAAACCTGGCATCTATTTGATGGAATACCCATCAGTTAAGATTTCAAAATTTTGAGGATTTTACTTTCCTACCATATTTTCGCACATTGTTATTTTTGGTTATGACAGTTCTTTCATGTGATAATCTGGAAATTATATGCCTATATTTCAAATCACATGTGATGTTTATTTAGACTGCTGATGTTTTATGCCATTATTTTATTGACTTTAACATTTTTATCTTTTCATGAATACAAACTTGTAATTCACATTTTACTGGGATTCCTTTCGTACACTGATCAGAGCTATATGTATGGCATATCAATAATGATATTGTAACATTTTGCAGATCCAGAAGAGGATCCTTTTGCCAAAAGAAAAGAAAATAAGAAGAAAAGAATTGAAAAACAAGATAAAAATCGACTACAGAACTTGAAAGAAGCTGCTAAATTTGGTGCCTTACCAAGGTTTGTAACATAACGTTGTTCAATTAACTTTGAAGACTTTGTTCGTAGCATGGAATTCTATTTTGTTACTGTTCATTATAGTATACATCATCGGCTTGTAGTTGTGTGCATACTAATTTATTTCATAGATCATGGACCTTGGCCTTTTATTCAACCATTTGAGTCAATGTATCTCACCTTGGGCAGTATGGGCCACTTTCTTTTCTCATTCACAAAGTTTATACTGAAGTTTCTGATGCTAAACTTAACAAAATCCAAATGATAGAAGCAATTTATATTTTATGCTACTATCATGAATCAACTAGTGATGCTTTATTTTTCTTTATTTGTTAGGCAGTTATTTGCATTGGGAGGTGGTTAACTCCTTCCTTTTACTTACAAGCATCTGTGCCTAAGAAGAACCTCCTTTGTACCTTTATTTCAATATGCACCATTTGCTTAATTTTTTGAGTGGGACCATGTCTTTTTTATTTTGAAATTTTTTTAAAACTTAAATAATTTGTACTTTTGGTAACATCCCATTTTTAGCAGCACAATACTACTAAAATAAGACATGTTTATAGTTAATAATAAAAAACAGGTAATTCATAGTATATAGTTTCTTAGTACATTTATCCAAAAAGACATAACTATAATAACATAATATATACCTATAGGACTACTACTCTACAGCCATCTCCAACGATTTCCTATTATCTCAAACTGCTGCTTCCTCGTGCTCCAGAGGCAAGGTGCATCTATCCCTGTATCATCCTCTTCTCACACCAAAATGATCATTGCAAATAATAGAAACAGAACATACAAAAAGAAACAACCAACACAAAAGGGTAAGCTAGTTTACAAAAGGATCTTCATATGTCAGAAATCATGTTATGACAACATATCATACTGCATTCACATGGTTATAACTCTATTCACCATACAACAAAGACTCATCTAGACTTAATGATCTGGATACATGCATTTATGTCGGATTCTTGGAAGTTTTACACTTGTGGTGACCTTTATTGCTCTGCAAAGCCATTGTCAAAAGGTTTCACACTATCACACACAAGATTAATCCTTCCCGTTATAAGAACCCTGGAAGCGTTCTTAGACTAGGACCTCCTACTACTTTCACCACTTACTCATTCTTCTTTACATGAGTTTGAATGGTTAGTAGAGTGTCAACATAATCTTGGTTCATGAATCCTTACTTCAATGCATATCTGAAAGAATCACATATCAATGGATTTCCTCCTTGGAAATTCTTACAATATCACCAATCTGTACCTTTGTTTCACCTTTTGAATCAATATCACCTATTACAATCAAATATCATCAACATACTTTCTCATAATCATATATATATATATATATATATATATATATATATATATATGTATGTATATAAACACAACCCATTCCAAAACAATTACTTGAAGCTGTCTGACTACCACCATCGCCCTAGACTTCTGCCCAGCGCAACTCAAACAGAGGTGCCTTTGGAAGAACTTCACTCGGTGCCAATGTCCTGCCTAAATAATGTGTCAACTTTTGACTTGTTTGTCGTAGAGCTTTGACCTGGTGTTTCTTGTTTTCTTTAGTATATATCTTCATTATTTCTGTATTGTGATGAAATCTGAACAAATTATTATGCAGCCATGTTCAGTTGGCAGCTACAGCTTTGCCTATAACCGGAACTCAGGCAGCACCAAAGAAAGTTACAAAGGATGAACTAGGTAATGTAGCAGGAATTGCAGCAACTGCAACAGCCAGTGGTGGGAAATTTGACAAGAAATTGCCTGGTGAAAAGCCTGCAAAACATAAAGGAAAATATCGGAAGGTTGTGCACTGTACACTTTCAGATAACTGTTTGTCTTAGCTATTATGTAAATTGTTATATGTAGAAGCACCCATTATTGACTATTGACTTCTTAACTTCCATTGTTTTGTTTTCATCTAGTTCCTGCCAGTGGTGGAAGGAACCGGGATAGGATCACAAGAGAGGGAGCAAACTGAAAAAATATTGAACAAGATCATCTCCAAGAATTCTCATAACATATTGAATGTTGAAAAGGTACAGTAGAAGTCTTTCAGTTAAATGGATTTCAATTTTTACCAATTTTATTAACAATTTTTTTGTCAAAATCGTGCTCTCTGAATTCTAGGCCGTCACAATGCACAATGTGAAGAAAGAAAAGAAGCGAAGGACCGAGAAAGGGAAGGCTTCACCAGCTGACAAGAAATTGAAAACCGAGAAAAAGTCTTTTAAAAAGGGAAATTTCAAGAAAGGCAAGGCGAAAGGGAAATAGTTTAGATTTTATTAAAACAAGTTTTGTAGAGTTATTGGAAACTCTGTTTACTGGTTTCAAGTTTTGTAGACTAATGTCATCAATTGATATCCTCTTTATTTACCATCTATATAAAATTAAATTAGATATTTTAATTCACAAAAAAATGTTTTAATTTATCAAATTAACGAATAAATACATTGCGCGCGGCAGACATATTCACTCCGTATCTTTTCTGTTTAGAATTCCCGAGCAAGAGGCCCCTGAGCCAGAGAACTATCAGTGGATATTTAAAGTTCTTGAAAATAACACATTTTCTCAAACGTCACATGTCATTTGCTTTTGGGGCTTAAGACCAAAGGGCACTTGCGTGCATAAACTAGTATGTGCCGCGCATGCGACCAAATATATTTTTGCAGATTCCTTTAGGACAAATGTAAGTGTTGACTCGCGAGTGTTTTGTCTTCTAATTACATAACTTTTATCCAACTTGTGTGGCCAATGACGACCTTAATCCGACAGGAGAAAATATTTGGATAATTCAGTTTATTCAACAAGAAATAATCAGAACCCGTGTCACTAAGACGATTTAAGCATAGCTTTGCAAATTACACCTCTCTTACCTTCTTTATCTTCTTTGCCGATTCATAGATATAGACTGAATTTGTAGCTTCTGTTAGACAAATTCACCTCCTTTATTCGATATCTTGTGTGGCTTGGTGTTCATTGTTCTTGTTGAATTGAATTATTCGTTCTCAGCTAACTTGGTGTAACATCTCTTACATTCCCATATTATTGCATGCCCATTTGTTTTGAATAATCTTTCCTTATAATACTTTCAAAGCTAAAATTTTAAAGAGAGAAGCAGTTCCGTATATCTGTATTGAAAACTAAGGATTCATGGGTAGAGGTAGGTTGCAAGTGCAAGGTGTTGAATTTGGTAACAAAGATCTACAAGTATGTTGTTCCGGAATCAAGTTTGAATGGGATTCTCTTGAGGGTAAAGTTCGTCCCACTAGCTTCTTTGCAAGCGTTGGTCAAGCAGGATTTGGTTTTGGGATTTCACCAAATCCTCCTGCTGCCACTACCAGAAAAAGTGGCACCAAACCATCCTTGGTCTATTCTTCTTCGAAATATGTTTTAATGCCTGAAGCTGGTCTTCGAAGCTCGGGTTCTCAAGGGTTATTGAGTGGCGAGGCAGTTGAATTTGATGAAGGCCATGGTATGAAGAAGGAAAAGAAGACGAAGGCGTTTAAATTGAAATTTAAGATTGGGAATCCATCATTGAGGAGGTTGATGAGTGGGGCAATTGCTGGTGCAGTGTCAAGAACAGCTGTGGCACCGTTGGAGACCATAAGGACCCATTTGATGGTGGGGAGCTGTGGACGCAATTCACTTCAAGTTTTTCAATCTATTATGGAGACAGATGGATGGAAGGGCTTGTTCAGAGGCAATTTCGTGAACATCATCCGAGTTGCGCCTAGCAAGGCCATTGAGGTGAGTAAACATGATGTTTTTTAGTACTGTACATCATCATAGATGTGAGTTTTTTTTGGATATTTGATGTCTCCAACTTCTTTATCTCACATTTCCATTGTTTGGAAATTGTTTTCATTATCCATGGGAGATCAAATTATGTCCTCCTAGTTATCTGGATGATGACTAAGGAATGCCAGGGACCCTCATGGACCTAACACACAAGATGACATGACTTTAACTTCTGAAATAATGAGAGTTCCATAGACCCTTTTGCTTCAGAATTGTCCTTTTTCTTTTCTTCATATATTTGATTAATATACAAATTTATCTGAGGGGTTTGTATTTGCATATTATTCATCACTTTTGTACTTCGATGTTGGGTGACTCATATCAATACAACTTGCGAAACTAGGAGTCAATCAGTACATTTTGTAATCTAAATTCCTTACATGAGCTATTGACATGTTGTGGAACATGCAGTTATATGCATAAGACACAGTCAAAAAGCAACTATCTCCAAAACCTGGTGAACAGCCAAAGATTCCATTTCCTCCATCATCAATTGCAGGTGCTGTTGCTGGTGTTAGTTCTACCCTATGCACATACCCTCTTGAACTACTCAAAACTCGTCTTACAGTCCAGGTATGCACTCACAGCTCTTTGATTTATGCTCCAAGTGATGTAAATTTATGCCAGTACTCAAAAAATTGCAGAGAGGGGTGTACAAGAACTTAGTGGATGCATTTGTGAGAATCATTCGAGAGGAAGGTCCTGCAGAACTGTACAGGGGCCTCAGTCCTAGTCTAATCGGTGTGATCCCTTATGCTGCAACAAACTATTTTGCTTATGACACACTTAGAAAAGCGTACAAAAAAGCTTTTGGTAAGGAGGAGATAGGGAATGTGATGACTCTTATAATTGGATCAGCTGCCGGTGCATTTTCAAGCAGTGCAACATTTCCACTAGAGGTGGCTCGTAAGCATATGCAAGCAGGGGCTCTGAATGGAAGACAGTATGGTAACATGCTTCACGCCCTAATAAGTATAGTTGAAAAGGAAGGAGCTGCAGGTCTTTATAGGGGTTTGGGACCAAGCTGCTTAAAATTGGTTCCTGCTGCTGGCATTTCTTTCATGTGCTATGAAGCTTGCAAGAGGATACTCGTTGAAAACGAACAAGATTGAAAGAGTTTGGAATTGGGAAATAATTTTGTTTTGCAGATTTTGCTTTCCCCTGCATATTACTTTTACCATTTCAACCAGGCTGTTTCCTTAAACCTGTGTTGATTTTCTTCCTAGGAAAAAAGTTGTATTCACATTGCCTTATCCTACATGAGGAACCAAATTCTCAGCTCATTTTTAATTGTTACAGGAGGAGAGTTAGACCAGCCTCTCTTGTTATTCACATTATTAATTTTTATGCTTAATTTTTTATCGAATAATCGTTCAACCATTAAATTGAAATCTTTTATTCAAATCATTGAAATTAAAAACTGATTAATACTTTTGTAACCTTATTTTATTTTAATAGATAATAAATTATGTTTAAATTTTATTGACGCATAGATCTAAATTTTGTAAAATTTTATGCAAATGTTTTTGAAAATAACATTAAATTGTTTAAAGAATAGATTGGTTAATTTTTAAAAAATATTAAATGATAGAAGTATGAATACTTTGACATCTAAAGTTAATTGAATATTTTTCCCCAGAGCCTATTCTTTTATGACATTCACGATACAGTGAAATAAGTTTTTTTTCCCACTAACTCAATATAATAGCAATGCAACAACAACAATAAATTATTTAAAGATTTTAATTCTAATCCAAACTTTAGAAAGTAGTATCTTTTTGGATCCACTAATTTGATAATAAATAAAGAAAAAGGTATGGGATTCACTTTCTTTCTTCTTTGTGTCTTAAATTGATTGATGTAAAAAAGGGTTGTAAATATAGTTTGACATGGTTAAATAAGAAAGACATATTTACTTGTATTGTTATGGATCACTATATACATTCACTAGATATGCTTTGTTCAGTTATTTTTACTGCCTGCAAATTTGTTGAAGTTGAGTTGGACTATTTTTTAAATATTTTGTTAAAATATAATTTTACATCAATGGTTAAAAAATGTATGAAATGTTTATATTTTTCAATACATATAATTATAAAGCAGTGTTTCCTTATAAAAAATTTCATATACATTTTTACATACAATTTTTAGTAATAATTTTTTTATGTTGTAAAATTTATAATCTTTTTTACTTATATATATATATATATATAACTTTTTAATATTTTTTAAATCCATAAATTGTCACCTAATCTTTCATTTTCACTTTTCTTTTCTTGCCTCTCCTCTCTCTCCAAAATTCCCTCTCTTCTCTCTAAATTTTCACTTTCAATTATTATTCCTTTCAATACTTAGAACACAGCTCACACTAATGTTGTGTTCAGGAGAATGCAGTGTTGGTGAGAAAGGAAATAAATGATTCATATTGTTCACTTCATCTGATTGACATGGATTTGTAAGGAAAAAAGAATCCCTACTAAGATAAGATGATTTATCCCTACTAAGATAAGACGATTTAAATAATGAAAAACAAAATTACAAAATAATCTTTGCTATAATAATAATTATAATTATAATAATAATTATAATTATAATTATTATTACAATAATAATAGTAATAAATATATTGTTTTAATTATTCTATTTAAAAAAATAATTTTGATTTTTTTTTCTTCTTTATAATATTTTTATCAATAAATATGTTATTAATTAATATCAATTATATTATTTTTATCACTAAAGGTATTTTGATAATCTTAATTTTCTATCAATTTAAACATTTTTTTATTTGTCACATCGATCAAATCTTATACTAACTTCTATAAATTTTATTTTCAAAACCACTCTCACTCACTTTCAAATCCTTAAAAAAAAACACTCAACACATTCATTTATTTCCTCTTCCTCAAATCTATCCATTCAAGTGAACATATACCAAGTGATGGTTTAAGAAGCATATTTGTTTGATTAAATTTTTAAATTTCTATTTATTTTATAGATTTCTTATTTTCTTACTTTTTATTCGATTTTGTTATCAACTTCAGGGAAATCAACTGAAAAAAGTGATTTTCTCAACATATTTTATCATAAACTAAAATTCTCTAATATTTGGGTAATTTTTTTTAGATTTTTTAATTTTGAGTAACTTATTTTTTGAATTTTGAAACTTTTGTTTTGAGAAGAGTTATTAGGTAAATAAAGCTAGTTATTTTTGTTATTGATTTTTATATCTTATGATATTACCAAGGGGATGAAGTTTGTGATAATATATTTGTGTTGAATAATTAGTATGATATAGTGGTTTGAAATACTTTATGTGATTAAAGAAAATTTGAGGATAAATGTATTAGATCGGTTAAGTTCACTATTTATATTTAAAATTGAATTGGATATGTAATTATTGATAAAAAAAGATTAAAAATACTAGTTGGAGTCAAAGAACCAATGAATTTATGCAAACTTTTTAGACAAGTCAATACTCGTTGGGCAAACCTTGTGAAAAAATTATTAGGAGTTGGGGTGCAAGTACAACCCTAGCTAAGCAAAAATATTTTGGAAGAAATTCAAAAGCTCAAAGAAGATTAGTCGTTAAGAGGGTCAACTTTTAGCTGGGTAAGCTTATTTAATAAGAACTTCCAGAGATGGCTTGTTGGGTAAATAGATCTCTGGCTAAGCAAGCAAGATTTCTATATGAGCCAAATAGTGTTTTAAAAAATTTCAAAATATGTTTTTAAATTATTCTAAATGTAAAAAATTATTGTTTTTCCATGTTATTTTCAGTATATATCTAGGACTAAATATTTTTTTTTATGTGAGAGATGATGGTATTTGGAAATAAATTAAGAATGATGAAAGTTATATAAATTGTGATCATATATCATTTATTGTTTGATTTGAGTATTAAGTATAAACATATATGTTGTAACCGATATCTCTCTACTTAATTGATGATTTAAGTCAAATAGACTAAAATATTAGGTGGTAAGAAGCAAATGAGAGGGTAGACATGTGACTTAGGTTGTAATGAACTTACTTGATCATATCTTTTACCTTCGCTTTTAAATTCAAGTTTCGAATATTGAATTAAATGTTAGGTTTTGGTAGAAAATACTTAATACAAATTCATATTTTAGTTATTGAATATCATTTGTGTAAATTTATTTGTGGTCTATATTATTATTAATTTTGGATATTTGTGAAAAAAAGACCATTTGAATTGTTTGTGTATTTGTAATGAAATTATTTATTCCATATTATAACATATTTTAGTATTTAAATAAATTTCATTTTAATATAAGAATATTTTATTTATTTATTTAGATATATTAGTTAATTAATTTTTCTATCACATCAATAATATTATTATTATACTATTAAATTTTTTACTTGTTTATTTTCACTTTTCTTTTCAATTTTTCACTATCACCGGAATCCAAACTAATTACAAGTCCCTTTAACAATTTAATTTGAAAGTGATTTAAAAAGAATAAAATTTTAAACTATTAAACAATACTTTATTATACCATGTGTAGTTGATTTGCTAATATGTTTATTTAAACAAATAAGAAAAAAATATATGCATAGATATTATTTGAATTATTCGATAACTTTTATTAATGACTTAAAAGTTATAAGAAAATCAGTTCCATTTATTTTTATTTTCTTAAAAAGGAGCACTGAAATTAAATTTCATAAAAATAATACGATCCATAAAAATATTTTGATGTAAATGATACATTCAGTTAAAAATTAAATCTTACAACAAAGCAAATTATTTTTAATTTGGATTATTTTGTGTGTAAACAGAAATTAATTTATATTTTTATTCACTACTCATTTAAACAAATTTTAAAATATGCAATTTACTTTGGAATTTTTTACTTGAACTAAAATTAGGTTTTCCGAAATATTAATTTGGTATCATTTGCTTCAATTTTTATTTTTTCTGAATCGATCTGGTTTTAATGAAAATATTAACAAAATAAAAAATGTTCTATTAAACATATTAAATTATATTGAAATGAAATTATTTAGAAATTTATGTAATATTATTAATATTTTAAATATTGAAATATGTAACATCCCAAAAATATAGCTTGAAACTATTTAAAGGAGTCAACATATAACAATATGATAGGGCAATTAAAAAATTTACAAATTTAGTTCTAGATAACCTAAAATATTGAAATATTTAAAACTTTACATTAAAACACAAAGTCTAATGTCAAATAAGATAATAAACCGAATGGTTCCAAAACTATAAGCCTAAACCGAACGACTATATAGAATAATACTAATCATCCTAACCGAACGGTCCTACGCTCAACTTCAAGATTCTCTCCTTCCAGAGCTTCTTCTAACGAACCCGCGTCCACTCCTGCTCACATCCACAAGATGATCATTGCAACAGGAAGTATGATCGAACGGACAAACAAAGACAAGACATGAGAGTGAGGTAAGCTTGAGTAATTTAATTAATCATATTAATATAAACTAATTCATTCACAACCAAAGCATACAATCATCATACATATACATCCAAGTAAAGACCAAACACATAAAGACAATAACCGACCACTTTTACTCTGACTGTCCAGATTGTATGAATTATGTAGCTACGACGTTTTAGCACCCGGATGGTGTAGTAGCTGGGATGTCCTCAACAGCTGCCACCCGAGGTTAGTCCGTTATACCTCGTCCAAGTTCACCTTATGGACCAGGACCTCCTGCCATTCTCACGCATGAGTTACTCTTCTCTACTTGAGAATGAGTAATCACATAATATCAGGATAAACGCCAGTTAAGCATAACCACATTCATACTCTACCATTCAATAACCAATCACGAGATATTCTTCCCTGGAATACTCCTTCATATCCATACTATTCAATTCATGCCACACTTTAAATACCATCATACTTAGCCATAAATACAGTCAAACCGAACAATAAAATATGATCTCATCCTTAAACAAAACCTAAAGAGATAACATCACTCCTAAGAACAAGACCGAACGTTATACTCAGGCTAAACACTTTAGTTGAACTGAATACTTATTGTGAGACTGCACGTTTCTCGCTACTCAAAAGTTATCACCGAACGGTCTTTACTAGACAAAACCCAAAGAATTGACTGAATACTATAGAATACTTATAATTAAACATGAACGAATACTAAAAGCTTTTAACTGAAACCTAAGAGCTTAGGCCGAACTCTACGAGCTTAGGCCGAGCACTATTGAAGTAGCCGAACACTCTTAGTTTCAAATACAAATACATAATTGGGTAATATGACGAGACCGAGTGCTAGTGCAAGACTGAACACTACTGAGACCGAGCGCTAGTACAAGACTGAGCATTACTGAACTTATACAAAATGAATAAATAGATTCTACCGTACAACTACAAGGTAAGCCGCAAAGGTAAGTACTAAACTCTAATACTCAATTATGAAGAAAAGTTCATTGAATAAAGCCTGACTTGAGTGTCATAGAGCCTTTTGCAGGTACTTCCACCTAGTATGGACTTGAAGTGCTTGGAGAAGGAGGGTCATAGTTCAGAGGAAAGGAAGACTACGACGAGAAGGTATATCTCTAAGCCCTACTCAAACATATACAAAAACATATTATAATTAATTAAACGAGCTCTCTTGAAGTTGTTTCATTACTAAAATTAAAATTAGTGTTTTTTTTATAATTTAGAAAGTTAGAAAAATACTATGAAAATTAATGTATTATATGAAAAATGAATCAAATATAAAATTTGGCTAAGGCCTACAAAATTATAGACACGGACGGCTTTGATGAAAATGTGGTAAGGATTAAAATAAACTATAATAGAAATATACCATATATATATATATATATATATATATATATATATATATATATATATATGGGTTTGCTAATGCTCGTACGTCTTTTTTTCAGTTGGTACATTTTAGCAATGTGTACCAGGTTTTAGTAGACAAAAATACCCTTATATATCATGGATTCTAAGTTTTAAGGTTAAGGGTATTTTAATAATTTTTATTCTCAAAACTAAAAAAAAAAAA